>NC_080716.1:8402400-8702400 GCF_019097595.1 Hemibagrus wyckioides
ATACATAAATACATTATATAATATAAAAATGCTATTTTTACATTTTAGTGAACCATTTAAAGATTGTGAAATTCTTTAAAAAAGGATCTGTATATAAGTAGAAAAATTCATTTTGTGTTGCTTTTAAAGGAAAAATATACAGACATACTGATGACTAAAAATACTCAGAATGAGACTGAGCAAGGAACAAATATAAAAATTTATTAAAATAAAGCATATAAGCACTATATACAGATATAAGTTTATTTACAATCAATTCTACTTATCTATTTATGAACTATAAGGGTATTTATGGGAATGGGAGAGTGGGACAGGAATAGAGGGATAGATTAATAAGGGATGATTATTAAGGGATAAGGGATCTTAAGATAGGGTTAAGCCCTTCTTTGGTCCTGGGGTTCACTGTACAACCTGTAGGAAAAAAAAGAGATTTTAAAAATATCACATTAATCTAAAAATAGAAATAAAATTAATTCATACACTCACTGTATGGAGAGCCTGAGCAATGTAGGAAAAAGAAGTGAGAGAAAAGAAGAAATATGAAATGAAACAGAGGAAGAAAAAGAAAAGATATAAGAGGGCAAAGGGAAAGACATTCATCAGAGCTTCTCCAAAATGTTCATCATCTGCTGGATGTCTCTTAACAGCTGGGCCGAGAATCTGAACTATGGAGGCTAAAGGCTGCTGGAGTTGCTGTAGAGGCTCCAGAGGCTGAGTGGAACAGTACTTCAAAAAAGCTGTGTAAGGTGATCCTATTGACAAATGACACACAGATTCAACATAGTGTCACTGAGTTTAAGGTACAATCCTGAGAATTTGTGTATCGTGGCATCCAGAAGATATTGGAACACTTACAATAAGCACTTTGAAGTACAGCTCTCCGCAGGCTCCCACACGTCTATATCCCACATGCTGATGAGCTGAAGCAGGCGCTCCAAGAATCCTCCCTTAAACTTTAGAAAAGAAAGACAACAGATTTCATTAATGCCATGTTTTATCAGGATTAAAAAATAAGGGAAAACAAAATGAGGTAAAATAGACCATGTTCTGAAACTTAAATCTCCTGATGAGACACTTACTAGCTGAGGTGTTGAGCCATTTTTAAAGAAGCCGAAGAGAATCAGCTCATAAAAAATATCCAGGAAGTTGTAGTGGTAGACCTGCACAGAGGAGTAAAGGTACAAAAGAAATTAGCTTCACATATTGACGTTCAGTTTTCTATATTATCAAAATCTTTTCTGTTTAAACATCTGTCATTTCACACAGCGTTTATTAGCTTACATCGGGCCGGAGAGCTCTGCTTTAATCGAATCCTGATATGAAGGCGTCCTCAGGAATCGAATCAGGGCCTCGTATGCCAACTGCACACCAACTACATCCTGTTCAAACAAACAAGAAAATCTCTGTAACTCACTTTGGCTATGACTGAGTAACTGAAAGGATGTTCATCACAAAAATCAAACAGTCTTTCATCATTCTAAAGTCACCTGGTTGTTAGCTGCTGCCAGTCGCATAACAATCCTTTTTCCCACCACGAACAAGAAGTCCTGGATGTGGATGCTGGCAAGCAAAGTCTGAATATAAGACAGCACACGAGATATACGTTAAAGCAGAGTGGACTTTATCTGCGCAATAACAGCAGCTGAAGAAAGGTTTTACTCACAGCGAGCGCCTCACGGACAGCGGGCACCTTCAGGCCGATGTCAGTCACCCTCTTTCTAAGAGATGGCAGCTAAGGAAGAAGAGATGTAAATGCTTAGTGTGTGTTAAACATACAATACACTATTACATCAATAAACAGTGAATAGGATCGTACCAAATAAAGGGCACCTCCATCTCCACCTCCTCCTCATTCTCCTGCAATCGAATCATTAAATCATTAAAACTCACACAGTAAATTTTACAGGATCTGAATCAGGGGAATAGCAACATATGTAGATACACATCAGATCTGAAGCTCGGAATTACCTCAGAGTCGTTCTGGTCATACTCCCAGGTGGAGGTGTACAGCTGCCCATCTCCAGCCACATACAGGTAACCGCAGGTTACCGTTTAACGGTTTTGTGCTGAATAAAAAATATATTGTTACTGCAGACAAATAAAAGTACATCTGACAAAATTCCAAAAGTTACTAACTACAATATACACTTCATGACAGTGCAATAAATTTACCGTGTTATAATGTGGCACGATGAGCGATGTCTCCACTACGGTTACAGGAGATGAACTCTGTAACCCTCCCAGATTCAGACTTAAAAGAACAATTTAAAGTGAACACAATTAGTCACTGCAATTAGCAAAAGTTTCCTAATGCCACAACGAATAATCCCTTACCTGTATGCCAGAGAAACAATCCTCTATGGTGGTGTGATAAGGGAATCCCTGCAAATGACAAATAGATGGAACTCAAGATCTATTTCACAAATGTGAGCATCTAATAATCATCAAGGTCAATTCTCTTCCTCAGAATAATCAAGTCTGTGATTACCAGGTGAGTCAAGCAGTGTGTCGTGGTGGTTTTAAACCAACACAGACGACTCTGTGGGCCCCTTATCATCCCCAAGAAGTAGGACTTCATGTCCACTGACTGGAAATAGAGAAAACAAAACTAGACATCAGAACTTGTAAAGAAGGGTGTTTGTGTGTTTGTATCTCAGTTGCTGCACTGTAGAATACCTTAAACTGGGAGATGGAGGGGTCTGAAGAGAGGAACTGTATGTTTCGGTGGGCACTGATCAGCTCACCAGCATCGAGTGGCTGTGTAAAGAAAAGCAGGAAGATCGTGAATGCTTCTGATCATAGCAGCTTCATACTAATATTCTATAGCTTTCCTTAAAGCTCTGGTTACCAGAAAAACAGGTGAAGAGTCTTGGTCTTCTTCAATAGGCAGCAGCTGAACAGTTGGCTCAACAACCTTAAAACACACAAACAAAATTAGTCAACGCAATTACCATAATTTTACAATGCCACAATGAATAGTCCCCTTACCTGAATGCCAGTGAATCTCCCTCATAGCTGGTATAATAAGGGAATCCCTGCAAATGACAATTAGATGAAGTTCAAGAACCACATTTCAACAAAATGCTAAAAAGCCATGTCAATTTAAAAATGTCCATTCCCTTCACCAGAGTAATAAAGACTGTGATTACCTCGAGAGTCAAGCAGCATGTCTCTGCGGTGTCAAAGTAGTAGAGCCGACTCTCTGGACCCCTTATCATTCCAGCTATGTCTCTTCTAATGTCCACTGGCTAGAAATAGAGAAACAAAAGTAAACATTAGAACTTGTAAAGAAGGGTGTTTGTGTGTTTGTATCTCAGCTGCAGCACTGTAGAATACCCCAGACTGGGAGAGGAGGAGTCTGCAGACACGCACTGGACATCGCGGCAGGCGTTGTTCGGCTCATCAGCATCGGCGGCTGTGAAATGGAGAGCATGAAGATCATAAGTGCTTCTTATCAAATCAGATTCATACTAACATTCTTTACAGTAAACACAACCTTGTAAAATCTATTGATTGGTTTTAGTAAATAAATGAATGATTTGTTTACCAGAATGACAGCTGAAGGCTCGTCCTGAGGTTCGGGGGCAGAAGCTGCAGGATTGGCTCAACGACCTTAACGTGCACACACACACACACACACACACACACTTAGACAAAAAGTGACCTACAGGTTTCAAATGAAGTTAAATATTACTATTTATCAGACACATACCTGGAGGACAGAGGGAGTACCTACTGATTCCCCAGCACATCCACAGGCTCTGTAATAAAATCACTTTTATGGGACTCCGAATTCTGACTCTTCAATTACACAACATCAAACTTTCCTATTAATGCTTAATAACCTGTCAAGTTTGATAATTAGTTAACTTGTGAAGAAACAGACAAATTGTAGCAGTCAGATTGTGTAAATTCACTGTACATGTGAACTGATTAAACTCTCTAAAACCTCCTGCCCTATCCGCCACCCAAATCTATACAAATATTATACTGTGTAATTATTAAAACTGAGTTCATCAAGCTAACTAGCTTCATACTCACTATGATATTGTGTAAATAAAATGATTAGTGAAGTTCTCTAGGTAGATAACATACACCTGTAACCAAGCCCTTTAGGAGAGCTGATTAATCAGTAGTCTAAACATGATTTAGTGTAAAACCAGTAGTCAGGGTTGTTAAAGTCACTTTTAATGGGGATGAATATTATATTGTAGAAATAAATGAAATTCTCGTTGTTCAAGCTCATCAACTCGGTTCAGGATTTTAGTGTCTTTAAACCAACAGCCAAGTTCGCTAGCAGCTTAACTAACATTAGGCTAAACATTATATTTATATTATATTTACCAATTAATTGCGTAATAATTACAACAAATAGACAGGTTCCCTAGAGCTTGAGAATATGATAAGTTGTAGATATGATTAGTCCAACTATTACAGTGTCATTTAAATCGCTAAAAATCGGCTAAAGTCTGTTAGCGCGCTAGCTGGAGAATCACAAGGCTAAGCATGATTTAGTGTAAAACCAGTAGCCAGGGCTGTTAAAAGTGACCTACTAACAGGGTAAATTATTCATTGTAGAAATAATAAAATACATTCTTGAACCAAGTTTAAGGACTTTATTGTGTAATTTAAACCAGTAGCCAAGTTCGCTAGCACGATAACTAGCATGAGGCTAATTGTTAGCAGTAGATGAGGTCGCTTGTTAGCTACATAACATTAGACTGTAACACTGTACCTTCTACTGGATTCATTGTAAAATCAGTGAGACATTAAAGTCACGAGGTAGGATAAAGCTCCTCCTACCTTGAGGAAGCTCAGTGTGGTCAGGAGGAGCTCTTTCTGTCCGGAGGCTGCGGTAAATGAAGTATCCCGCACCGGCAGACAGAGTGACCAGACCCGCAGCACAGGCGATCTCACCCAGAGTCCAGTTCTTCAGTCCCTGAAGAAATCCTCGGATAGACATGGTGTGGTCAGAAGTCCTTCGTTGAAAGTCGCTGGTTGTAGAGTTGACTTGTAGAGTTGTAGATCTGTAGAGTTGTGGTGATGGAGACGATGTTTATCTGTTGCCACGCAGAAACTCAATGCAGGTTTTGACTTGAAACTACTCGATGAACGCGTCATCACCATGGAGACAGTTTAAATACAAATAAACCACTCTACAGCAGCGATGACGCAGATGACGTCAAAGATGAAGAGCTGCGACCCCACGTGCGGATTGGGGTCACGGAGATGATGATGATGATGATGATGTTTGTTATTATTATTATTATTATTATTATTATTATTATTATTATTATTGTTAGTCTTGTTATCGTCACTATTTATCATTATTATTATTAGTGTGATTGCGTCAGCTAGAGTGAGTGAAGAGGTTTGTTTTTTTTAATTCGTATCGTCTTTAAACTGACATTTAAGCAGAGCGCACACGCTGGTTCGTTTAGACTTCATATTTTAACTTTAGTTTGTGTTTATTATTCGATAATTTTTTGCAATAGCTTTATAGATAATAGATAATTTTTGAAATAACTTTTGGAGTATTATAATCATGTGCTGTGAGTAACCTTAATTTTTAGGAGGATTTGGAACATTATACCGCCCCAGGTAAGAGCTGTTTTTTGTTTAAATCCATGCCTCGATGTGTATCATGTATTGATAAGTGTTATAAATAAACAAAAAAATTATACATCATAGTGTACTGGTATTATTCATCATAGTGTACTGGTATTATTCATCTCAGTATATTACATCTGAAATATCTCACCTAAACTCTTTACCCACTGCTTAAATTTTACTGCCATATATGTAGACTGTTAATGTATATTTTTTTCATCATGTTTTAGTCATACTGGCGCAAGCTGGTGCTGTTTCCATCGAGCCCAGCACTTTTATCAAGCACACCGAACCCACATTCGGACCCTGGACATGGACCCTGGAGCCTCAGCAACCAGCACTCCCCAGCCCAGCAGCACTCCACCCTACGTGAGGGTCCATCAACCAAGCCGTGTTCCTCCAACAGCATTTCAACCACCTGTGCCATGTCAACCACGTGCATACATTAAGTGAAGGCTGACACTTGCGGAAAGTGTGGTCGTTCTAGGACATCAGCAACTGGACATAGCCAGGACAAGGCCAGAATTTATTGTCCAGTGACAGAGACGAAACAGCAGTTGCTCAAAAAAATAAAGAAAATATAGATTATGTTGCATATAGTGCTTGTATTCTTACAAAGTATTTTATTGTATTTTATATTTCAACATTTGATGTTTAAATAGTATTTTTCTGTTTTGTTTATAGTTTAATATATTGCTATTTTATAATTTGTCACTTGTATTTATTATTAGGGTACATGTATTAAATAATGTATTATTTGAATTGTATTTGCTCATTATTCAACTGCTGCTATACGTACTGTATTATCTCTTTGCACTGTCTTTTGTCTTGCACTGTTAGCACCAAGTTGCACACAATGTACTTCATGAAGCTAGGACAGCTTACTTTCCGTCCTTAGCTCTGTGTTTTGTAATTATGTTATGTTGTTTATGTAGCACCAGGGTCCTGGAGGAACGTGGTCTCATTTCACTGTGTACTGCATCAGCTATATGTGGTCAAAAGGACAATAAAAGATTCTTGACCTGACTTGAATGTATTCTTTGTTTTATCATTATAAGTTTATTTAGGTGTGTGCTTCAACATATATATTTAATAATATAAATATTGGTAGTTTTTTGTTCATAGATTTCTATACTTTGTTAGTATTTTATAATAATTTATCACTTATGTATATTGTTATGGTGTGTGTCTTGTGCTGTATTCTTATCTATGTAAAATAAAAAAAGACAATATTTCTAACAGTACGTACTGAGCCATATTTTACAGATAATTAAATAATCAAAGTCAACTAACTACACAGGAGTTAGAACTTGACTCATTTTGACAGCAGGAAGGTTTCTGTAGACTAACAGTTGCCATTTCTAAACTGAATTAAATTATATTAATTAATTTAATCCTTGTCTGAAGTGGGATTCGGTCGGTCTGGGTCGGTGTGGATGGGAGGGGGACTTATTTTTAGCACATATTTTTAAAAAAATTACAAAACAGGTGCATATGAATCACACGTGGCACTCTGTCTCTCCTTTGCTTTCTTCCTTTCTTTCTCTTCTTCTCTTTTTTCTCTTTTCTTCTCTTTTTTCTTCCTTCCCCTCCTTTTCCTTTCTTCCCCACCCGAAACAGACTATGGTTCCCCAGCTTTGGCACAGCTGGTAGAGCGGAGAGAAGGGTCCAACATCGACAAGCACATTTATAGGCCCCAGTAAATCTGGCCTAGTGCCCCTGAAACCGCTGCACTACGTGGCTCGTAACAGACAAAATCGCCAGGGGTCCTGTTTGCCAGGTCGCTGCCCAAAGATGGCCCTGCGCCCGCCCTTCGATAGCTCAGCTGGTAGAGCGGAGGACTGTAGGTGCTTATAAATGGACATCCTTAGGTCGCTGGTTCAAATCCGGCTCGAAGGACAGCTTTTACTAGCCGCCGGGAAGTTTCAGTGAACCCACTTCTTGCAGCTGCTAGCTCTAGCCGGACACGAAAAACAGTTCGCTTCCCTGGCCGGGAATCGAACCCGGGCCGCGGCGGTGAGAGCGCCGAATCCTAGCCACTAGACCACCAGGGAGACACAAACAGATGTGTGGGCCTCGAGCAGCTGTGCGCAGCACCCAGGATTGGCCTCTAGTGGCAATTTACGGCAATTCCGGATGAGTTACACCTGAGGAAACAGCAGTTTAAACAAATTCGCTTTAAGATCAACAGAATGTCTGCACAGACTGTCTCAAAAGACTTAAAAGAGGTCCCACCTCTCAGCTGCAGGGTCACCAGTTTGCAGTCTGTCCGGAGTCCCCGTGCGTGTACACTCGGTGTTCTCCGGTTTCCTCTCACCTGCAAAAGACACGCCAGTAGGTGGATAGGCTGAAACAAATCGCTATTAGGTATGAGCGAGGGCGTGAATGTGTTTGCGCAGTGCCCTGTGATGAGCTGGCGAGCCATGTGGGGTGTACTGCTAACCGATCAGGTCTAGACGAGAACAGGTATTTCTGTCCTACGGAAAAGCTTTGACATGCAGCGATGCACACAAACGTTCACATCTGCCCGTTTTGGCCCATCGCTTTTGAGGCACCTGGTGGACAGGGTGAAACCCTGTGCATTAGATAGATAGATAGATAGATAGATAGATAGATTCAACTTCATTGTCATTGCAGAGTGCAGGTACATAGCAATGAAATGCTGTTTAGCATCTACCAGAAGTGCAAATAATAGAAATTCTGCCAATGAACAAGTGCAGATAAATATGTAAATATGTACATCGATAAATAAGGCTGTCAGAGTGTGCATAGAGAAGTATGTGCAAGTAGTATTTACAGTAGATAAAGTGACAGGTGTAATTATAATTGTGCTAAAAATGTGTACATTATGTACAATGTTTGTACAACAGTAACAGATAATATACATATATTATATAGTATGTATAAATATAGTATATGTAAATTCATATAAATAGATAGTCAAATAGATAATACTAGGTGAAATGGACAATATGTACATTAATTATATTACACACTGAGAAAAACTTATATTATAACAGAATGTACAACAGAATGTTTAACAGAGAAAAATATTATATTAACAGAATGTACAGAGTGGAGCAGAACTGTAAACTGGTAAGTGTAGAAAGACATGAGTGTCCTAGCGGTGTAGTGTAGAGTTCAGTAGTTTTATGGTTGAAGGAAAAAAACTGGCCCTAAACCTACTGGTTCTGGTGAGGATGGACCTGTATCTCCTCCTGGATGGAAGGTTGAACAGTTTGTGACTCGGGTGGGAGGAGTCTTTGATTATTTTGTGTGCTCTGCGCAGACATCTACTGTGGTGAAGAGACCCAATGGCAGGTAGTTGGGTGCCGATGATGCGTTGGGCGGTTTTCACAACCCTTTGCAATGATTTCTTTTCACACATCGTGGAGCTGCCATGCCACACTGTGATGGAGCTCGTCAAGATGCTCTCAATGATGCAGCGGTAAAAGTTGGTCAGGATCTTGGGGGATAGGTGAACTTTCTTCAGTCTCCTTAGGAAGTAAAGACGCTGTTGCGCCTTCCGAACCAGAGTTGAGGTGTTCAGATGCCAGGACAGATCCTCAGAGATGTGGACATCCAA
Source organism: Hemibagrus wyckioides (assembly GCF_019097595.1). NCBI lineage: Eukaryota > Metazoa > Chordata > Actinopteri > Siluriformes > Bagridae > Hemibagrus > Hemibagrus wyckioides. The sequence goes on from NC_080716.1 coordinate 8,411,597, forward strand.
AAACTTAAAGCTGGAGACACGCTCTACTTCAGACCCGTTGATGTAAATAGGGGAGTGTCTGCTGCTGTTAGATTTCCGGAAGGTCTGGAGAAAGTGCAGGCCACTCCATTTGAAGTACCCCAGCCTCCAGCAGCTGTTCCCTAATGATGCGACCTCGATGAGCCGGAGGATTGTCGTCCATGATGAAGAAATTAGGCCTGTGTTGTTCATGCAGGGGCACAATAACTGGATTAATGATGTTATTCAGGTAGTATTGGCTTGTCACTGTACCATTCACAAGATGTAGGGCAGTTCTGTATTGAGTAGACACACCTGCCCAGACTGTAACACCACCACAACAGTGGCTGATGCATAGCGCTCTCCTTGACGTCTCCAACATCGTTGGCAGCCATCATTTCTGCTCAACGTGAATTGACTTTCATCAGAGAACAGCACTGAGGTCCACTGGTCCCTTGTCCAGCGTAAAAGCTCCCTGGCCCGACGCCTGTGCCTGGTGGTGTGGTCAGGTACCCTTTGCAGGTCGTCTAGCACACAGAACACATTGATGTAAACGGTTTCAAATGTTCTGACATGACACCTGGGTGCCTCTCACCTCCCTTAAATGTGCCTGGAGTTGAGTGGCATTCATCGCATTCATCATGAAGCGGTCATCAATGCGGGATGTGGCCAAAGGACGTCCACTTCTATGCCTTTCTGTGACTCTTCCAGTCTCTCTGTATCTCTTTCGCAACCTGCTGATGACACTCTGTGACACTCTAAGCTCAGTGGCCACTTCCCTCTGAGAACATCCTGTCTGAAGCCTCGCAATGGTGAGGTACTGTTGATCAATTGTTAGGTATGGTCTTGGTCTCATGATGTCAAAATGTGAACAGCATGATGAAGAGGACTGTTTAAATACCAATTCTAATTGAACCAGAAAATGTATTGGTCGATTCATGGATCAAACACCAGTTGTGAATTTTGCCGTTAAGCACCTTGTTAGAAAACAGCAAGTTATGCAAAAAGTACTGAAACACTGAACAGTTGGACATGTGCATTCAAAAGTGTAGAGAAGGTCAAATTAAGTTCACCTGTAAAGGTTATAGTGCATTTTAGGTGCATCCTGAAATTTCACCCGAAAGCCGAATATCCTTAACTTTTTTTTTAATTTATATTAATAAATCTATACTTAATAATATAAATATTGGTAGTTTTTCGTTTATAGATTTCTATACTTTGTTAGTATTTTATAATAATTTATCACTTATGTATATTGTTATGGTGTGTGTCTTGGGCTGTATTATTCTTATCTTTGTAAAAAAAATAAAAAAAGACAATATTTCTAACAGTAGGTCGTACTTAGAAGCCATATTTTGCAGATAATTAAATAATCGAAGTCAACTAACTACACAGGACTTAGAACTTGACTCATTTTGACAGCAGGACTGTTTCTGTAGACTAACAGTTGCCATTTCTAAACAGAATGCAATATTTAATCCTTGTCTGAGGTGGGATTCGAGCCGGGTCAGTGTGGATGGGAGGGGGACTTGAATTTTTTCTGATTTGTTTGTAAAAAAGCACATTTTTAAATAAAAATTTACAAAACAGGCGCACATAAATCACACGTGGTATTCTGTCTCTCTTTTGTTTTCTTCCTTTCTTTTTTTCTTCTTTTTTTTTTCTCTTTTTCTCTCTTTCCCCTTCTTCCCCATTTTTTTCCTTTCTTCCCCACCCGAAACAGATTATTGTTCCCCAGCTTTTCTAAAAGAGCTTCTGGTAAAAGTCTGCTTTTCTTCAAAGCATTAAACAATACATGAGTAATAATTAGAGCTTAGAAACATTAGGCAATTACAAAGACTTTAAAACATTTGCATTGCTTAAATATGAAAGTTTACTATGCAAAGGTTTTTGTACCTTTTGTTCTTGGAAAAGTAACTGTCTTTTTCGCCTCTTCTCCTTCAGTAACTCTTTCTCCCTGATAAACAAAGTATAATTACTACACAGTATAAAAAATGTATAAATATAAATACTTCCTGTATGGGGCATGTTATACACAATGCTCTCATGTAAATCAGTTCATCCTCTAACTGTATGAAACTCTGACACAGAAATGTTTACCTATTATGGACATAAACAACAGAACAGGGCTGACTTTAACATTAAAAAAAGAAATCTGTAAGAAGCTTGTAATTTCTCAGACACTCATGATCCCCATGTTTCTCTCAGATATGTATGACAAGCAGACTCTGGATGCTAGTTTAATGTTAATTATATTAATGTCTTTATGAAATGAACAAAAATGAACCTGGCATACAACCGATTAGATTTTCTTCATTTTCAGCCCAAAAACTCAACTCTCTCAGTAACTAGTGAGAGCATATTAACAGCAGTAATCACACAGTGACACCTAGTGGTCAATCCAGGAAGCATTTTCCATTGCGATAATAATATTTAGTTCAGGATACCACAAAACCGACATGGACAATGTTCATAAGATAAATGCTTGAAGGTGCTGCAGACAGAAGCTGAACAATAAAATAAAATAATTAAATTGTGTATCATGTAACTTTCCAGAAGAAGTTTGTAAAAGCAATCACTCACACTGATACAGCTCTTTAACTGTAAACTAAACTGCACACGATCCCTCTGAACATCAACTACTCAAAGAAATAAGTAACTAAACAAAATAAAAAAAAAGTTTAAAAAAAAATACAAATTCATCCTTTATTAATAAAAAAGTATTATTAATAATCAAAAATGTCAATAGTGGTAGTGTTTAAGACATTGTATATTATTTCCTAATTATGTAATAAATATTAATAATAATGAAGTTTATCTGTGTCAATTAATTTAGTCAAAACTTTATATCAGATTTTAATTGTGAATCATGATTTTGTTTCTGGCCCACGAGAGGGACACCAGGAGGAGGAAAGAAGAAAGTCCAGGTCAACAAAGCAGGTATGAATATTAATATCATGTCATGATGTCAGTAATGTACCTGGAGATCTGTTGATATTAAATTAATGAGGAATTGATATGAAACATTATATCTGTGTCAATGAATACAATCTAAACATTACACCACATGTAAAATGCAAATTCTTTTCAGAAGTAGATGAGGCTGAAAACTTGGTCCAGGCTGAAGCTGAGTCCGAAGCTGTAGAACCAGAGAACAGCACATCTGCTGTGGAAAGCACCAGCTGTGAAAAGGAGAAGAAGAAATGGACCAAAAAGGGACACGAGGCAGAAGAAAGAAGAAAGTCCGGGTCATCAAAGCAGGTATTAATATCATTTCATGATGTCGGTAATGTACCTGGTGATCTGCTGATATTAAATTAATGAGGAATTGAAGTGCAACATTTTATCTGTGTCAATGAATACAATCTAAACATTACATCATATTGAAAAAGCTAATCAAGATTTTTTTTTAGAAGTGGATGAGGCTGAAAACATGGTTCAGGAAGAAGCTGAGGCTGAAGCTGTAGAAAGCAAGCCAGGCGATGCTCAACCAGAGAGCAGAAAATAAAGAAATTACCTGTCAACCAGGAAACAGCTTTTATATTAAACATCTGAAGATAAATTCTTAAAAATAGACTTTTTTTTGTTGTTACTGCTAATAAAATAAAAAATAAAAAACTGTTAAATTTCACTCAGCTCAATAATGGCTTTCATTTCCTCTGGAGTTACTGCACAGCTCTCCATTATCTACTGCTCATAGATCACTTCTTAAGCAGTGAATTCCTAAAGATCATTTTAATAAGAACAGCTTAACTAAAACTGTGAAAATTGTGGTATTCACAGTGAATCTCCTTTATGATAATCCATCCAAGTGTCCCACACATTCATCTCATCAACCTCAGGATCAGACTTTACTGTCTAAGTACGATGGTTTGTGTTGAATTTTGTGAAACAACACACAGACACACACACACACACACACACACACACATTATAATACTTCTTCTTCTTAATACTCTATTCAATAAACTTTCCACAAGCAGTGATTATTTCTGCACATGCACTGAGTCGTCTAACAGGAAGGTGGTCAGTTTTAACCTTTTGAAGGCAGCTCGACCAAACAGCGTGTTCAGGGCAACCTCTCAATGGAACAGTCACTAATCCCCATGTGAAAAAAAACACTGCACTACTCTTCCAGTCGTGAAAAAGCTTGACAGGGTCTTTACCACCGTAGACCATTCACAGACTTCCAACTGAACTAAAAATGGAAGAAAAATTTCATAGGGCACCAACAATATGTATATAGCTCGTGTATGTTGGAGTAAAATGTTTCGTTAGGATCATGGTGTAACAAATAATTTCTTGTTGAAAACGTGGCATTCGAAATCAACTTCTCTTTTTTTAACAGGATCTGACATTTTTAGGGGTAGCTGACCAGCAATAACGTGCCAGCATCACCTGTTGCTGCTCAGACACGCCTGCACGTCCATAGGTAAATAATAAAACGCCAGGCTTTTCAAAATAAAAGCAAAACAGTTGTATTGCGTGCACAGCATAAATACTTGTTCATTTATGTTTAATGTTTTCTTCCCATAGTGCATCCTGGTGCCATGTGTTCCCCAGGTAAGCGACTCACACGCACCCAGGCATCCATGTGATGTAATAGAAAACGTGATTCATCAGACCAGGCCACCTTCTTCCATTGCTCCGCGGTTCAGTTCTGATTCTCACACGCCCATTGTTAGCGCTCTTGGCGGTGAACAAACTGTGATGCACTGTGTATCCTGACACCTTTCTATCAGAACCAGCATTAACTTCTTCAGAAATTTGAGCAACAAATTTTATTTCAATTTTCACTCCTGAAAAATCAATACTTTCAAATCCTCAGTACTTCTTTCATCCCTGATCTTTTCCTCCAGTTCACCTTTTAGACTGCAATATTCTGCCACAGAAGAGAGCATCATGTTTTGTGCTGCATCACATGTGCACATCTGGTCCACAGTGTCAGTGTAAAATGCCATTATTTGTTTCTGTAATAGCCTGGATTAGCATATTTATTTTTACATTCAGATGAAGAATGTTCAGATTGATGGCCACTGTCACCTGCAGTGAACTATGATGTGTCCGGCGTGTGCTGGGTTAACACTCTTGACTTTCTTAAGAAACTTGAGCATACCGATAGGCGAGAGTGGAACACCAAAATAAAGCCAGCTGGTGAAGTGGAGATGTGTGACCAACCTCACGGACCTGCAGCCTTCTGGAGATTGCTAGGATCACGTACATCAAGACATGTGCACATCATTTCTATGTAAAAACTACATATATGAAACTCCTCACACATCACCATGAGCCAATGTATATACCTTAGAAACATTGCCAAGCTTAGGAACAATTTATATGTATCTGATGCAGAAAAGCTAGTTCATCCATTCCTGACCTCCAGACTGGACTATTGTCATGCATTACTAGGTGGTTGTCCTGCATCCTCAATAAACAAGCTACAGTTAGTCCAGAATGCAGCTGCCAGAGTTCTTACCAGATCAAGAAAATATGGTCATATAACCCCAGTATTACCATCCCTGCACTGGCTACCTGTTAAGTTTAGATTTGATTACAAACTAGCACTACTTGTGCTACTACTTTACTTTACTACTACTAAATAGTTTAGCTCCCACGTATCTAGCCAGTCTTCTGACACGCTACAATCCACCGCGCTCTTTAAGATCACAAAACTCTGGACTTCTGGTAGTTTCCAGAATATCAAAGTCTACAAAAGGGGGTAGAGCGTTTTTAAACTTTGGAATAGCCTTCCTGACAGTGTTCAGGGCTCAGACACAGTCTCCCAGTTTAAAAGTAGATTAAAGACATATCTCCTTAGCCTGACATACACATAATACATCCCATAACCTTGTGCTCCAGTACATCTGATTAAATGCACATTATCATCTAGTGCTGCTAATATCATGAACAGCAGCTACGCTAATTCCTTTTCACCTGTTCCTTTTTTTATTCCCATCCTGAGGCATCTGGAGATTGTGCCAGCTTCAGTAGACAGAGGCCAATCCTTCAAGGATCCTGAGGCACCCAGAGATGGACCAGCTTCAGCTGGGTTCTGCTTGGTGAGGATTTGTGTATATCAAAGCAATGCTGCTAGCCCAATGTGGACTTAGAGGACGACAACAACCTCCTAATTAATACACACACTAACATTCTACATATGCTGGATCTGCATCACACTGTAGACTGTACATAACTGCAGAAATGACATTGTTCATAATCACACTCTTCGGTGTTTAGAATAATTTATAATCACACTCTCTGGTGTCACCCAAATGAGGATGGGTTCCCTTTTGAGTCTGGTTCCTCTCAAGGTTTCTTGCGTAAACCAATTTTTCCTTGCTACTGTCGCCATAGGCTTGTTCACTAGGGATGATTTTGTCTAACATCTATGTTTTTTGTTCCGATGTTCTGTAAAGCTGCTTTGAGACACTGTTCATTGTTAAAAGTGCTATACAAATATAATTGAATTGAATTGAATATATGTGCAATTCTGCATTCTTTATTCTTCTGTTCATTTGTTTATTTCAGACTTACATATTGCACACAGAAATTCTGGATAGTGTAGTCGATCAGCACCGTTACATCCTCCAAGGACACATCTGTACAGCCAGCAGCCCTGCTCTGGCCAGTACTGACAGCATTATTCCTAAAAGCACATGCAGATTCAAAACCATTTAACCCTTTCGAGTATTTCCAGAGCAAACTGTATGCTATATCTATGTATTTTACCTCTTTTCTCTCCCGTATGTTAGTCAGCATGACTATGGTGGCAGATTTGTGTTCTCAAACCATTCTCCAGAAATCAGCCACTGTCTCCGGTTTCGGACCTGCAAACAGACCTTTTTAAAGTTTTCCTACAGAAAGTCGTGATGTTCAGTAAATTCACTCTGACATGCACTCTTCTGATCTGTATGCTGTGTAACGTGTGGGTGACTGCTTCTGTGTAATAATCTTGAAAACTGATGAAACCCTCAGATGAAAGGTCACTTACACTAACTACAAGCTGGTGTTAATTGTAGAACCGCACAACACTAACTTGGTTTCACAAAACAACCCTTTACTCTTTTTTATCATCATACTGGCGTTCCTTCCATTTGACTTATCAAACATTTTTAATTAATATAAACAAATGAATTATTTTCCCCCCACAAATCTGATCCAGAATTAGTCAGAATACTGTTGGCTTTCAATGTGTAAAGTATCATGACTCTGTGTTTAGCTGCTGCTGACCAGTGCACTGAGAAGTGGGCGGTGTTTGAGCCCCTGCTGGGCAAATAAATCACACTTATCCACAGTAACACTGGTACAGAGATAAAACATTCAAAACATCTCAAACGTTTTTGATAGTAAAACACTGTACAACTGCTACAATAAAATTATAACATTTAAACCCAAGAATTAAGTAAATAAAATATAAATGAATAAAACTACACATTATTATTACAGGAGACATTCAGGACTTATTAAAGTCCTGAATATCACCTTTCGTATGACCATCCATTAACTACCACTGTGGAGTGTAACACAACAAAATGATTCAACACTGAACCCCCAAAACAGACAGAGTATTTTTCCTCTTGTAAGCTGTGTTGAAGCATGCCATTTCTTTCTAGGGTGAGCATACATAGTGAGGAATGATTTAGTGGCTTTACAGCTGGAACCAGAAGTTTACATACACTGTATAAAAAGACACATAACCACTTTTTCTCACCTTCTGACATTAAATCAGACTAAACTTTTCCCATTTTATGTCAGTTAGGATTTCTAAAATTATTTCTATTTGCTAAATATCAGAATAATGAGTGAGAGAATTTTTTAGATATTTTTTATTATTTCCTTCAAAGTCAGAGGTTTACATACATTTCCTTAGTATTTGGTAGCATTACCTTTAAACTGTATGACTTGGGTCAAACGTTTTGGGCATCCTTCCACAAGCTTCTCACAATAGTTTAGTGGAATTTTGGCCAATTCCTCCTGACAGTACCGCCTTTTCAGCTCTCCCTACAAATTTTCTATTGGATAGAGATCAGGGCTTTGTGATGGCCACTCCAAAACAGTTGTCCTTCAGCCATTTTGTAATTAATTTGGCAGTATGCTTAGGGTCATTGTTCATTTGGAAGACCCATTTGCACGCAAGCTTTAACTTCCTGGCTGATGGCTTGAGATGTTGCTTCAATATTTCTACATAATGTTCTTTCCTCATAATGTCATCTATTTTGTGAAGTGCACCAGTCCCTCCTGCAGCAAAACACCCCCACACCATGATGCTGCCACTCTCGTACTTCACAGCTGGGATGGTGTTCTCAGGTTTGCAAGCTTCCCCCTTTTCCTCCAAATGTAACGATGATCACTATGGCCAAACAGTTCAAATTTAGTTTCATCAGACCACAGGACATGTCTCCAAAAATTAAGGTCTCTGTCCCTGTGTACATTCGCAAAGTGTAATCTGGCTTTTTTTATGTTCCTTTTGGAGTAATGGCTTCTTCCTTGTGGAGTGGCCTTTCAGCCCATGTCGGTACAGGACTCGTTTCACTGTGGATAATGACACTCTCTTTCCAGCTACAGCCAGCATCTTCATTAGTTGTTTTGCTTTTGTTCTGGGGTTGATGCACACATTTCGCTCCAAAGCACGTTCTTCTCTGTGACACAGAACCCGTCTCTGAGCAGTAGGATGGCTGGACATTCCTATGGTGTTTATACTTGTGTATAATTGTTTGAACAGATGAACATAGCACCTTCAGGCATCTGGAAATTGTATGCAAGATGAACCAGGCTTGTGGAGGTCCATAATTCTCTTCCAGATATCTTTGCTGATTTTCTTTTGATTATTCCACGATGTCACACAAGGAAGCAGAGTGTTTATAATACATCCACAGGTGTACCTCCAATTGACTCAAATGATGTCAATTAACCCATCAGAAGCTTCCAAAGCCATGACATCATCATCTGGGCTTTTCCAACAGGAAAGTCTGATTTAATGTCAGATAGTGAGAAAAAAAAGGTTATGTGTCTTTTTATACAGCGTATAAAACCTTACACTGACTCTGTGGTAGCATCTGGCATTTTATTTTTTTTTCTGCTGGGGCAGTGGCATCTCTGCTGCACACAGGAAGAGAGTGGATAAAATCGTAAAGATAAAGATCTGTCCTTCGATGCAATCTCAATCCAGTGGAAGAAAGGAGGATGATAGCCAAGCTATCATGTATGTTGGAGAACGACTCTCACCTCATGCATGAGACTCTGGGCAGCTCCAGAAGTGCAGACTACTTCACCCCAAGTGTGTGAGAGAGCAGTACCGTAGATCTTACCTCCCTGCTGCTGTGAGACTGTACAACCAGCACTGCTACCAGCAGACCCTTCCACAACCTGGACAACACATCATTGGGATTTCTACTATATAAGATTACAATTCATTATTATTATTATTACTAATTCAATCCAATTCATTTTATTTGTATAGTGTTTTTAACAATGGGCGTTGTCTCAAAGCAGCTTTAAAGAAGTAGAGAAACAGAGAAAGAAAAAATACATATATTTACAAGTTTAAACTTACTATTTTATCTCTATTTTATCCCTAATGAGCAAGCCTGTGGCTATGGTGCCAAGGAAAAACTACGTGTGATGATATGAGGAAGAAACCTTGAGAGGAACCGGGCTCAGAACGGATCCCATCCTCATTTGGGTGAAACTGGAAAGTAAATAATGTAACTGTAACTGATTAATGTCCTTTCTACAACAGCAAACAAGAGCTCATGGGGAACTATTAGGTTAGTGTAGTAACTGAGCCCATTATAGACATTAATTCCTTGCTGTCGCAAGCTGACAGATCTAACGGCACATCCGTGACAGTGTGAAAGTCCCCAAGTGGCTCTGTCCACAGCTGTCTCCTAGTCACAGGCTGTCCACACAGATCCATTCACAGCATCAGTGAGCACCACCAAGCACTGAGACTCCGACCAGGGGTAGAGCCAGTGATCACACTGTAAACTCAGAACACTGGGAGCTCTGGAGTGGGACATAGAGTTCGATGGAGAAAGACAGAGGGAGAGAGAAATATATTAGGTATGCTTGTGATCGTGTGATGTTTAAAGACAATGTAGATTAAGTGTAAAGTGCAGGCAGGGACTCCGGCAAGACTAGCCAAGACAGCATAACTAAAAGGGAGAGCCAGAAGTTGACAGACATGAAGGCTTCCTGGGACATAAAGCATCCAACCACTTCACAGTCAGCAAACCTGAGCGACTTGTGAGGGTGGTAAGATGACAGCATCCAAACATCCCAGTACACCAAACACTCTATGACCATGAATCTTCCAGATCTGCTCCTTTACCTAAGAAAAACTATACATTGAAAGCTTCACTAAACAAATGTGTCTTTAGCCTAGACTTAAACATTGAGACTGTGTCTGAATCCCGAACACAATTTGTTAGGCTGTTCCATAACTGTGGGGCTTGAGGTATTACCAAATAAACAGCAACCTTGGATCGGAGTAGGTGTGGCAGATCATAAACAACCAAAAGATCACTCAGGTACTTTTACTAGTCCATATTATTATTATTATTATTATCTTCTGTATATTTAAATTTTATATTTATATATTTATCTGTTTGTCTTTTTAAATCTATAATATCAGTTACAATTTATAAAAGTCACCTTGTCTTGATATTATCCTTTTCTTTAGCTGCTATACCTTTACCGCTGCAACTATGCAAATTTCCTCACTGTGGGCCGAATAAAGAATGAGAAATGGAGAAAAAGGATTGTTGAATTTTTTAGTGACGCATTTATGAGTACTGTGTTCACATTTACAAAGCTCTTCACACAGTTAGAGCAACAACAGTCTATGTGGACTAAATTGTATATCACCTTTCATTGTTTTGACACAAAGCATTAAATAACCTCAACTTTCAGCTTCATCTATTCTTTTCTCGTTCAAACTCACCCTTTAACAAAACTATGTGTATCTACAGATCTACATTTACATTCTGTTTTCAAAACTAATCAATATCATTAAAAACAAGCAGATTATTTGTCTAATGAAATATATTTATTTAAAGTTGTAAACATTTAAACATAGAAACCAATAGATTAAAAAATAAATAAACTAATAAAGAAGTAAAGTTTATTATTAAGTAAGTGAATTGTTAAAGGATTAAGTATATATTAATATATAAGTGTAATTAAAGTAAATTAGTGCATTAAAGTGTATGTGTTAACAATAAGAACACCATAATAGTCATTTTTATTACAGTCATTAATAACGATAACAACAACCAATAATAATAATAATAATAATCGACATCATCATCATCATCTCCGTGACCCCAATCCGCACGTGGGGTCGCATCTCTTCATCTTTGACGTCATCTGCGTCATCGCTGCTGTAGAGTGGTTTATTTGTATTTAAACTGTCTCCATGGTGATGACGCGTTCATCGAGTAGTTTCAAGTCAAAACCTGCATTGAGTTTCTGCGTGGCAACAGATAAACATCGTCTCCATCACCACAACTCTACAGATCTACAACTCTACAAGTCAACTCTACAACCAGCGACTTTCAACGAAGGACTTCTGACCACACCATGTCTATCCGAGGATTTCTTCAGGGACTGAAGAACTGGACTCTGGGTGAGATCGCCTGTGCTGCGGGTCTGGTCACTCTGTCTGCCGGTGCGGGATACTTCATTTACCGCAGCCTCCGGACAGAAAGAGCTCCTCCTGACCACACTGAGCTTCCTCAAGGTAGGAGGAGCTTTATCCTACCTCGTGACTTTAATGTCTCACTGATTTTACAATGAATCCAGTAGAAGGTACAGTGTTACAGTCTAATGTTATGTAGCTAACAAGCGACCTCATCTACTGCTAACAATTAGCCTCATGCTAGTTATCGTGCTAGCGAACTTGGCTACTGGTTTAAATTACACAATAAAGTCCTTAAACTTGGTTCAAGAATGTATTTTATTTCTACAATGAATAATTTACCCTGTTAGTAGGTCACTTTTAACAGCCCTGGCTACTGGTTTTACACTAAATCATGCTTAGCCTTGTGATTCTCCAGCTAGCGCGCTAACAGACTTTAGCCGATTTTTAGCGATTTAAATGACACTGTAATAGTTGGACTAATCATATCTACAACTTTATCATATTCTCAAGCTCTAGAGAACCTGTCTATTTGTTGTAATTATTACGCAATTAATTGGTAAATATAATATAAATATAATGTTTAGCCTAATGTTAGTTAAGCTGCTAGCGAACTTGGCTGTTGGTTTAAAGACACTAAAATCCTGAACCGAGTTGATGAGCTTGAACAACGAGAATTTCATTTATTTCTACAATATAATATTCATCCCCATTAAAAAGTGACTTTTAACAACCCTGACTACTGGTTTTACACTAAATCATGTTTAGACTACTGATTAATCAGCTCTCCTAAAGGGCTTGGTTACAGGTGTATGTTATCTACCTAGAGAACTTCACTAATCATTTTATTTACACAATATCATAGTGAGTATGAAGCTAGTTAGCTTGATGAACTCAGTTTTAATAATTACACAGTATAATATTTGTATAGATTTGGGTGGCGGATAGGGGCAGGAGGTTTTAGAGAGTTTAATCAGTTCACATGTACAGTGAATTTACACAATCTGACTGCTACAATTTGTCTGTTTCTTCACAAGTTAACTAATTATCAAACTTGACAGGTTATTAAGCATTAATAGGAAAGTTTGATGTTGTGTAATTGAAGAGTCAGAATTCTGAGTCCCATAAAAGTGATTTTGTTACAGAGCCTGTGGATGTGCTGGGGGAATCAGTAGGTACTCCCTCTGTCCTCCAGGTATGTGTCTGATAAATAGTAATATTTAACTTCATTTGAAACCTGTAGGTCACTTTTGTCTAAGTGTGTGTGTGTGTGTGTGTGTGTGTGTGTGTGCACGTTAAGGTCGTTGAGCCAAACCTGCAGCTGCTGCCCCCCGAACCTCAGGACGAACCTTCAGCTGTCATTCTGGTAAACAAATCATTCATTTATTTACTAAAACCAATCAATAGATTTTACAAGGTTGTGTTTACTGTAAAGAATGTTAGTATGAATCTGATTTGATAAGAAGCACTTATGATCTTCATGCTCTCCATTTCACAGCCGCTCGATGCTGATGAGCCGAACAACGCCTGCCGCGATGTCCAGTGCGTGTCTGCAGACTCCTCCCTCTCCCAGTCTGGGGTATTCTACAGTGCTGCAGCTGAGATACAAACACACAAACACCCTTCTTTACAAGTTCTAATGTTTAGTTTTGTTTCTCTATTTCTAGCCAGTGGACATTAGAAGAGACATAGCTGGAATGATAAGGGGTCCAGAGAGTCGGCTCTACTGCTTTGACACCGCAGAGACATGCTGCTTGACTCTCGAGGTAATCACAGTCTTTATTACTCTGGTGAAGGGAATGGACATTTTTAAATTGACATGGTTTTTAGCATTATGTTGAAATGTGGATCTTGAATTTCATCTAATTGTCATTTGCAGGGATTCCCTTATTATACCAGCTATGAGGGGAGATTCACTGGCATTCAGGTAAGGGACTATTCATTGTGGCATTGTAAAATTATGGTAATTGCGGTGACTAATTTTGTTTGTGTGTTTTAAGGTTGTTGAGCCAACTGTTCAGCTGCTGCCTACTGAAGAAGACCAAGACTCTTCACCTGTTTTTCTGGTAACCAGAGCTTTAAGGAAAGCTATAGAATATTAGTATGAAGCTGCTATGATCAGAAGCATTCACAATCTTCCTGCTTTTCTTTACACAGCCACTCGATGCTGGTGAGCTGATCAGCGCCCACCGAAACATACAGTTCCTCTCTTCAGACCCCTCCATCTCCCAGTTTAAGGTATTCTGCAGTGCAGCAACTGAGATACAAACACACAAACACCCTTCTTTACAAGTTCTGATGTCTAGTTTTGTTTCTCTATTTCCAGTCAGTGGACATGAAGTCCTACTTCTTGGGGATGATAAGGGGCCCACAGAGTCGTCTGTGTTGGTTTAAAACCACCACGACACACTGCTTGACTCACCTGGTAATCACAGACTTGATTATTCTGAGGAAGAGAATTGACCTTGATGATTATTAGATGCTCACGTTTGTGAAATAGATCTTGAGTTCCATCTATTTGTCATTTGCAGGGATTCCCTTATCACACCACCATAGAGGATTGTTTCTCTGGCATACAGGTAAGGGATTATTCGTTGTGGCATTAGGAAACTTTTGCTAATTGCAGTGACTAATTGTGTTCACTTTAAATTGTTCTTTTAAGTCTGAATCTGGGAGGGTTACAGAGTTCATCTCCTGTAACCGAGTGGAGACATCGTTCATCGTGCCACATTATAACACGGTAAATTTATTGCACTGTCATGAAGTGTATATTGTAGTTAGTAACTTTTGGAATTTTGTCAGATGTACTTTTATTTGTCTGCAGTGACAATATATTTTTTTATTCAGCACAAATCCGTTAAAACGGTAACTTGCGATTACCTGTATGTGGCTGGAGATGGGCAGCTGTACACCTCCACCTGGGAGTATGACCAGAACGACTCTGAGGTAATTCCGAGTTTCAGATCTGATGTGTATCTACATATGTTGCTATTCCCCTGATTCGGATGCTGTAAAACTTACTGTGTGAGTTTTAATGATTTAATGATTCGGATTGCAGGAGAATGAGGAGGAGGTGGAGATGGAGGTGCCCTTTATTTGGTACGATACTATTCACTGTTTATTGATGTAACAGTGTATTGTATGTTTAACACACACTAAGCATTTACATCTCTTCTTCCTTAGCTGCCATCTCTTAGAAAGAGGGGTGACTGACTTCGGCCTGAAGGTGCCCGCTGTCCGTGAGGCGTTCGCTGTGAGTAAAACCTTTCTTCAGCTGCTGTTATTGCGCAGATAAAGTCCACTCTGCTTTAACGTATATTGTGTGCTGTCTTATATTCAGACTTTGCTTGCCAGCATCCACATCCAGGACTTCTTGTTCGTGGTGGGAAAAAGGATTGTCATGCGACTGGCAGCAGCTAACAACCAGGTGACTTTAGAATGATGAAAGACTGTTTGATTTTTGTGATGAACATCCTTTCAGTTACTCAGTCATAGCCAAAGTGAGTTACAGAGATTTTCTTGTTTGTTTGAACAGGATGTAGTTGGTGTGCAGTTGGCATACGAGGCCCTGATTCGATTCCTGAGGACGCCTTCATATCAGGATTCGATTAAAGCAGAACTCTCCGGGCCCGATGTAAGCTAATAAACGCCTGTGTGAAATGACAGATGTTTAAACAGAAAAGATTTTGATAATATAGAAAACTGAACGTCAATATGTGAGGCTAATTTCTTTTTGTACCTTTACTCCTCTGTGCAGGTCTACCACTACAACTTCCTGGATATTTTTTATGAGCTGATTCTCTTCGGCTTCTTTAAAAATGGCTCAACACCTCAGCTAGTAAGTGTCTCATCAGGAGATTTAAGTTTCAGAACATGGTCTATTTTACCTCATTTTGATTTCCCTTATTTTTTAATCCTGATAAAACATGGCATTAATGAAGTCTGTTGTCTTTCTTTTCTAAAGTTTAAGGGAGGATTCTTGGAGCGCCTGCTTCAGCTCATCAGCATGTGGGATATAGACGTGTGGGAGCCTGCAGCAGAGCTGTACTTCAAAGTGCTTATTGTAAGTGTTCCAATATCTTCTGATGCCACGATACACAAATTCTCAGGATTGTACCTTAAACTCAGTGACACTATGTTGAATCTGTGTGTCATTTGTCAATAGGATCACCTTACACAGCTTTTTGAAGTACTGTTCACTCAGCCTCTGGAGCTCTACAGCAACCCAGCAGCCTTAGCCTCCATAGTTCAGATTCTCGTCCAGCAGCACGTCCAGCAGATGATGAACATTTTGGAGAAGCTCTGAGCAATGTCTTTCCCTTTGCCCTCTTCATCTTTTCTTCCTCTGTTTCATTTCATATTTCTTCTTTTCTCTCACTTCTTTTTCCTACATTGCTCAGGCTCTCCATACGTGAGTATGAATTAATTTTATTTCTATTTTAGATTAATGTAATATTTTTAAAATCTCTTTTTTTTCCTACAGGTTGTACAGTGAACCCCAGGACTGAAGAAGGGCTTAACCCTATCTTAAGATCCCTTATCCCTTAATAATCATCCCTTATTAATCTATCCCTCTATTCCTGTCCCACTCTCCCATTCCCATAAATACCCTATAGTTCATAAATAGATAAATAGAATTGATTGTAAATAAACTTATATCTGTATAGTGCTTATATGCTTTATTTTAATAAATTTTTATATTTGTTCCTATTTCAGTCTCATTCTGAGTATTTTAGTCATCAGTATGTCTGTATATTTTTCCTTTAGAAAGCAACACAAAATGAATTTTTCACTTATATACAGGTCCTTTTTAAAGAATTTCACAATCTTTAAATGGTTCACTAAAATGTAAAAAATAGCATTTTATATTATATAATGTATTTATGTATTATATAATATATTATTTAATCTAAAAACACAAGCATGAACACAATGGCAGAAAAGAATGGAGCTCCACATTGAAGTGATAAAACAAGATGAAGGTCTTACAATACACTATACAGTTACTGGGGTGTGGTATAAATAAAAAACATGAGGTAATTATCATTAATTGGTATTCATAGTAATGTAAATAATGGGATAAGGCCTTCAACCTTCCCTCTGCTCTGTTCCCCACCTTTTCTACATGAGGTATCATGCTGACCAGAGAAAGGGTCAGTGTACTGCTCATGATTTTTGAGTCAGTGGTAAACACAAGTCAGTGTCATAGGAAGTCTCTTTCTGTTCCCATCCTCTCCTGTCTTCACTACAGCCATGTAAGTTAAATAGCTTGTTCTCTTTCCATAGACAATTATGTACTCTTTATCTTGTCTTAGGCCTACAGACTGCATAATGCAGATTTATCCCTGTATAACTGTCTGTTAGACACATTTCAACAGTATCCATCTGACCAATAACCACAAAGAAATAAAAAGTGACATTCTTTACTTCTGCTTCATTCTTGATTTACTATTGTTGCAGTTCCAAGCTGCTTGATAAAACAACAGAAAAGAGATGTTGAAATGAACAATTCAGAATACCTTCAGAGGACCTTGTATTATATAAAGCTGCTATAAAAGTGCATGTGCAGAAATAATCACTCCTCATGGAAAGTTTATTGAATAGAGTATTAAGAAGAAGAAGTATTATAATGTGTGTGTGTGTGTGTGTGTGTGTGTTGTTTCACAAAGACAGTAAGACAGTACTTAGACAGTAAAGTCTGATCCTGAGGTTGATGAGATGAATGTGTGGGACACTCGGATGGATTATCATAAAGGAGATTCACTGTGAATACCACAATTTTCACAGTTTTAGTTAAGCTGTTCTTATTAAAATGATCGTTTTTACTTATTAATCTTTAGGAATTCACTGTTTAAGAAGTGATCTATGAGCAGTAGATATAAAGAGCTGTGCAGTAACTCCAGAGGAACTGAAAGCCATTATTGAGCTGAGTGAAATTTAACAGTTTTTTATTTTTTATTTTATTAGCAGTAACAACAACAAAAAAGTCTATTTTTAAGAATTTATCTTCAGATGTTTAATATAAAAGCTGTTTCCTGGTTGACAGGTAATTTCTTTATTTTCTGCTCTCTGGTTGAGCATCGCCTGGCTTGCTTTCTACAGCTTCAGCCTCAGCTTCTTCCTGAACCATGTTTTCAGCCTCATCCACTTCTAAAAAAATTAGCATTTTAAATGTGGTGTAATGTTTAGATTGTATTCACTGACACATATGAAATGTTGCACTTCAATTCCTCATTAATTTAATATCAGCAGATCTCCAGGTACATTACCGACATCATGACATGATATTAAGATTCGATTCGATTCGATTCGATTCGATTCGATTCGATTCAACTTTATTGTCACTGCACATGTGGGTACAAGGCAATGAAATACAGTTAGCATCTAACCAGAAGTGCATTCTCGCAGTGCAAATAATTAGCATATATAATCAGTATATAAACAAATAAATAATTTGCATATATAAACAATATATAAAAATATATAAATAATTTGCATATATATACAGTATACAGAGGGAGGTAAATTCAATGAGTGCAAATGAGCAAATGATTATAGGTGGTGCAATAAAGAATGTATTGTATACCATGAAAACAATTAAATATGTAAACAGTATTCAGAGAAGGAGGTATGTACAATGAATGCAGTGATTTAGATGTATGCCGTGAGGAAGATATTGTTTACCATGGTAAATATTTGTGTATGTAAACTGTATACAGAAAGCTTCCTGTAAGTGTCCTCGATCTTAGGAAGTGGAACTCCTATGATGCGTTGGGCAGTTTCACCACCCTCTGCAGCGCTTTCCGAGCTAACACAGTGCAGTTACCATACCAGACAGTGATACAGCCAGTCAGGATGCTCTCGATGGTGCAACAGTAGAAGTTCACCAGGATGTCTGAAGAGAGATGGTTCTTCCTCAGAGCCCTCAGGAAGAAGAGGCACTGGTGAGCCTTCTTGACCAGACTGGAGCTGTTGGTAGTCCAGGAGAGAACCTCGGAGATGTGGATACCCAGGAATTTGAAGCTGTGGTGTCACGGTCCACCACCTCTCCATTGATATGAATGCCAAATGAATGCCAGGTGTGTGTCACCTTTCTCATTCCTGAAGTCCACTGTGAGCTCCTTGGTCTTTGCAGTGTTGAGCAGCAGGTTGTTGTCAGCGCACCACACACCACACAGCACACAGCCTTGAGGTACTCCAGTGCCAAGGATGAGGGTGGAAGAGCATTGGCAATCCATCCGAACATGCTGGGGCCTGTTGGTCAGAAAGTCCAGGAGCCAGTTGCATAGTGATGCATTGATGCCCAGGTCTCCAAGTTTGGTGACTAACTTGGAAGGGATGACAGTGTTAAACGTTGAACTAAAGTCCAGGAAAAGCATTCTGGCATAGGTGTCTTTATTGTCCACGTGAGAGAGTACTGAGTGCAGCGCTGTGGATACTGCGTCCTCCGTGCTCCTGTTCTGATGGTAAGCAAATTGATGAGGGTCAAGGGTGGCAGGAAGACAGGTTTTGAGGTGTGCCAGGACCAGCCGCTCAAAGCATTTAGTGATGATGGGGGTGAGCGCTACTGGGCGGTAGTCATTCAGGCAGGATGCAGTAGAGTTTTTTGGTACCGGCACAATGGAGGTGGTCTTAAGGCAGGTGGGCACAATAGCTAGAGACAGGGTGAAATAAGTCCGAAGGACCCCCGCCAGCTCCCCAGCACGTGCTCTGAGGACACATCTGGGGATACCGTCAGGCCCTGCAGCTTTCCATGCATTGATCCTGCTTAGTACTCCACTGACATCATTAGTGGAGAGTGTGAGTGGCTGGAAGTCTGCCGGGAGCTCGATTTTGATTGCTGGCTCCAGATTATCCCTTTCAAAGCGAGCATAGAAGTTGTTTAACTCATTCAGAAAGGAGATATCAGTAGGGTAAAGGGTTGATGGGCTTGTAGTTGCTAATAGCCTGAATGCCCTGCCACATCTGCTGGGGATTGGAGTTGGAGAAGTGTTCTTCAATACTCAGCTTGTAGTAGTACTTGGCCATCTTAATGCCCCGCCTCAAATTGGCCCTGGCTGTACTGTAGGCCTGTGCATCACCAAATCTAAAGGCGGTGTTGCGCGCCTTCAGTAAGAGGCGAACCTCTTTGTTAATCCAAGGCTTCTGATTTGGGTACATGGTGATCTTTTTCTGGGTGGTGACCCTGTCTGTCGTGGTGTTAATGTAATCCAGTACAGAGGAAGCGTAGCCTTCAATATCCAAGTGGGAACCACAGGTCGCCTGAGTGGCAAACATGCTCCAGTCGGTGTGTTGAAACTGGTCCTGAAGTTCAGAGAGAATATTCATACCTGCTTTGTTGACCTGGACTTTCTTCTTTCCTCCTCCTCATGTCCCTCTCCTGGGCCTTTACTTCCTTTCCTTTTCTTTGATGCTACTTTCCTCAGCAACAGCCTGAGTCTTGGTTTCCTCATCTACTTCAGAAACAAAATCACAATTCACAATTAAAATCTGATAAAAAGTTTTGATTAAATTAATTAAACACAGATAAACTTCATTATTATTGATATTTATTACATAATTAGGAAATAATATACAATGTCAAACACTATCACTAGTGACATTTTTGATTATTAAAAATTTTTTCTTTTTATGAATAAATGATGAATTTGTATTTTTTTTATGCTCATTTGTTTAGTTACTTATTTCTTTGAGTATTTGATGTTCAGAGGGATCGTGTGCAGTTTAGTTTACAGTTAAAAAGCTGTATCAGTGTGAGTGATTGCTTTTACAAACTTCTTCTGGAAAGTTACATGATACACAATTTATTTATTTTATTTTATTTTTCAGCTTCTGTCTGCAGCACCTTCAAGCATTTATCTTATGAACATTGTCCATGTCGGTTTTGTGGTATCCTGAACTAAATATTATTATCGCAATGGAAAATGCTTCCTGGATTGACCACTAGGTGTCACTGTGTGATTACTGCTGTTAATATGCTCTCACTAGTTACTGAGAGAGTTGAGTTTTTGGGCTGAAAATGAAGAAAATCTAATCGGTTGTATGCCAGGTTCATTTTTGTTCATTTACTTACTCATTTTCTGGCTGCTCGTCATTTCAGCGGTTTTCATAAAGACATTAATATAATTAACATTAAACTAGCATCCAGAGTCTGCTTGTCATACATTGCTGAGAGAAACATGGGGATCATGAGTGTCTGAGAAATTACAAGCTTCTTACAGATTTCTTTTTTTAATGTTAAAGTCAGCCCTGTTCTGTTGTTTATGTCCATAATAGGTAAACATTTCTGTGTCAGAGTTTCATACAGTTAGAGGATGAACTGATTTACATGAGAGCATTGTGTATAACATGCCCCATACAGGAAGCATTTATATTTATACATTTTTTATACTGTGTAGTAATTATACTTTGTTTATCAGGGAGAAAGAGTTACTGAAGGAGAAGAGGCGAAAAAGACTTAGTTACTTTTCCAAGAACAAAAGGTACAAACCTTTGCATAGTAAACTTTCATATTTAAGCAATGCAAATGTTTTAAAGTCTTTGTAATTGCCTAATGTTTCTAAGCTCTAATTATTACTCATGTATTGTTTAATGCTTTGAAGAGAAGCAGACTTTTACCAGAAGCTCCTGTAGAAGAATTTGAGACAGTGGTCCAGAAGTAAGTGATGTTTTTATACTAACATACACCAACCAGGCATAACATTATGACCACTTGCCTAATATTGTGTTGGTCCCCCTTTTGCTGTTAAAACAGCCCTGACCCATCATGCACTGTGCACTCTGACACCTTTCTGTCAGAACCAACATTAATTTCTTCAGCAATTTGAGCAACAGTAGCTCGTCTGTTGGATTGGATCACACGGGCCAGTCTTCACTCCCCACGTGCATCAATGAGCCTTGGCCGCCCATGGCTTGTCGCCATTTTACCACTGTTCCTTCCTTGGACCACTTTTGATAGATGCTGACCACTGCAGACCGGGAACACCCCTCAAGAGCTGCAGTTTTGGAGATACTCTGATCCAGTCATCTAGCCACCACAATTTGGCCCTTGTCAAACTCGCTCAAATCCTTACACTTGCCCATTTTTCCTGCTTCTAACATCAACTTTGAGGACAAAATGTTCACTTGTTGCCTCTAATATATCCCACCCACTAACAGGTGCCATGATGAAGAGATCATCAGTGTTATTCATTTCACCTGTCACTGCTCATAATGTTATGCGGGATCTGTTTATGTATACACACACACACACACACACACACTTCACATTCATTTGCATAATTGTGTATTCTTGTTGTTTCTGTTTAGACCACCATCATTGCCAGATGATCAAGGTAAGATCTAAAATTCTTCTGGTAGTTTCCCAACTTTGAATAGATCAGGCATTATTTCTTTAGTTGGTAGACAGTACTTTTGGAGGCTATTTTGTCCTGCAGCTGAGCAGCAGAAGGAGAAGAAATAAAAGTGAAGAAGTCGAAGAAAGTGTCCAAACGGTAGGCTGAAACATTTATGAATACAACTAGATGTTCTTGCACATGATTATGAGGAAGTGTACAGAACAAAATGACTGCAGTAAAATTCGATGTGTTCAGTCTAATCCATGTGGCTAGAATGCACCTGATGTAGACTGGCACAGCAGTGCTTTTGCACAGGAGCACAAATTGTGTTAAACTGCAGCTTGATGCACAACATCTGTGATTTCTGGCATAACAGCTACAGAAGGTAGTGACTGTTGCTGTGAGGATGTCTGTACTGGATCAGCTAGTGGCTGATACTCAGAGTTCAGTATCAGTATTGTCAGAAATGGGATTGGTAGCATTAATGCAAAAAAAATGGATGATACTTTTTGAGGCAAACACTTCAACTTGTGGTTTAGTGCTAACTCTTAGTATACTAACACTTAGGCTCAGGAAAATGAACCATTTTACCACATACCATGTTACATACAGTGCCATGTTGAAAAAACAAAAACAGCAATCCAACATGTGGCACTGGTTTAATAAGTTGTGTTACAATATGTATGGTTCAGGAACCCAGAGAACAACCAGTAAGGAAACAAAACAAGCCAGTGTATATGTGTTTAACAGAACACTCCACCCTGAAACACATTAAGTTTATACTGAAATATTTGTCATGTGCATAGAGATTGTTTTTGGATAACGCTGCATGTTTATTATTCTTGTGAGACGTTCACAGTTGTCAGTTACTGTAACCAGACGGACATTACCAGCTCAGTTACTATGACATTTTATAGGACAGAAAAAATCGCTAAGGGATAAATACGTGTAAGCCTTGCTGTAATGTTCAGTATTTACTGTCCAGTAATGTGTATATCTGCTTCAAATGCTTGATAGTGAGCTGTTTGAAAGGGAAATGGTATCAAACTCAGGCTATATTTTGAGTAGAGATGATGCTGGATGGAACACTGGCTGTTGGCTGCTGATGTGAATATCAGAATCTCCAGTAGTCACAGAGAAGGCCAGAGCATATAATTTACATCATTTTTATACTCATTAAACCACTCAGTGATCCCTCATGCCTTGTAGATATGAATATTGTCATGCTGTAAGATCAGAATAAAATGTTTCATTATATACACACATTACATACAGTAAATATTATATGTGTTTTTAGGAGAAGCAGTCTCGTCTGGTCAGACATTTTCATTTCCATGGTTGGCCAGAGATTGGAATCTCATCGGACGGAAAAGGAATGATTGATCTGATTGCTGCAGTGCAGAAACAACAACAGCAATCTGGCAACCCCCCTATAGTGGTGCACTGCAGGTACACATACACACCCACTCACACACTCAAGCTGCAAACTGATGATTAAAGCTCAGAATTGAAGTGAACAAGAATCCTTGCTGGCTTGGCATAGGACTGATTGAGGAAACAATCCAATTATTTGCAACACTATTATTGTGTGTCAATATATAATCACACTTTCACTGTTTTATATTGCTGTTTTATACACAATAGTTACCACGGGTGTTTTGGTTTTAATCAGTGCTGCTGCAAGCCTGACTTGAACGTTCATTGTCCTCAGTAACATTTTGGAGCGGGTTAAAGCCGAGGGCTTACTGGACGTGAAGAGTTTACGCACTCAGAGACCACACATGGTCCAAACTGTGGTAAGAATCTTTTACACACAAGTGCCTGATTTGTGGAAAAATAACTAGGTCCTGTCACTGTTAGTTTAATACTTCTTATCAATATGTGATAGTGTACTAACATGTAAACAATTATGTTTTTTCATTCTTTCAGGAACAGTATGACTTCTGCTACAGTGGTACAAGATTTTGTAGATATTTTCTCAGACGATGCTAATTTCAAATAACTTTTCCTTTCTTCACTTCTGAAAAAACACTTTCACATTTGTTCTGCTTTCAGTTAGAGGAAACTCTTGCTATGGGTTCATAATACTCTATGCACTTGATCTTGATCTTTCTCTTGTTAAGCACTGAAATAAGTGCAGTTTTTTTGTACATAAGCAATTCCTCGATTGTGTAACCACATGATAATGATTTGAAACATTTGCGTTTAGACTGTAGTCTCTTTGTGCTTTGTTAAATAATGAAATTGTTTTATTTATATATTTTGGGTACAGGGCTGAATGAGAACATTTTTAGATAATCAACATATATTTTTCATTTGTACATTGCCTGCTACTGTTTTATGTTATTATTATTATTATTATTATTATTATTATTATTATTGTTGTTGTTGTTGTTGTTAGTGAAAAGGGAGCAGGTGTTAGGTATTTTGTAAAAATCTGTTTTACTCTGGTATTCTGTATGAAGTCTGTTTAACAAATATTCATTGTTCACAACTGCTAAGTTAACAATTCAGTTTCAGCTGAAAGTCTAGAAGACGCGTTATATTCAGGTATGCTTGTTAAATGGCCCATCATCATTCAGCTGGAATTTCTGCTGCCAAAAGTGGAGCCATTGATACCAAACAGACCCCATTATATTTAGTTTGATTTGGGGATATACAGTTGTGTTCAAAATAATAGCAGTTTGTTAAAAAGAGTAAAGTTCAAAATTTCAATACACGCAAATGCATTGGGAAAACTGCACATTCAATTCTAAATCAATACATGAACAAAAATTGATCAAATTTGTTATTACTTTATAGAAAGTGAAGAAAAAAGAATATTAGGCTGTTCAAAATAAATAGCAGTGTCTGCATGTTTCTTTACAAAGTCAAATGTTTACAGTATAAACTGAAAAATGCTTGAAGATTTAGCTTTCTTGTGAATCACTGAACTAATATTTAGTTAGTATAACCACTATTTCTGAGAACTGCTTCGCATCTGTGTTGCATGGAGTAGGACTTAACCTATTCCAGCCCAGAACGACTTGCACTACACACCACAATTCCTCTGCAGTTCTTGGTTTTGCCTCAGAAACAGCATTTTTGATTTCACCCCAAAAGTTTTCTATTGGATTAAGGTCCAGGGACTGGGCTGGCCACTCCATAACTTTAATCTTGTAGGTCTGGAAGCAAGATGCTGCTCACTTACTGGTGTGTGTGGGGTCATTGTCTTGTTGAAACACCCATTTCAAGGGCATTTCCTCTTCATCATAAGGCAACATGACGTCTTTAATTATTTTAATGTACTCAAACTGATCCATGATCCCTGGAATGCAATAAATAGGCTCAACACCATAGTATGAGAAACATCCCCATATCATGATGCCTGCAGCACCATGCTTCACTGCCTTCACAGTGTACTGTGGCTTGAATTCAGTGTTTGGGGGTCGTCTGACAAACTGTCTGTGGCCCCTAGACCCAAAAAGAATGATCTTGCTTTCATCAGTCCAGAAAATATTGTGTCATTTCTCTTTAGGTCGGTCAGTGTGTTCTTTGGCAAATTGTAACCTCTTCAGCACGTGTCATTTTTTCAACAGTGGGACTTTGCAGGCGCTTCTTGCCGATAACTTGGCTTCACATAGATGTCTTCTAATTGTTACAGTACTCACAGGTAACTTTAGACTTTCTTTGATCACCCTGGAGCTGATCATTGGCTGAGTCTTTGCCATTTTGGCTATTCTTCGATCCATTTGAATGGTAGTTTTCCATTTTCTTTCACGACTTTCTGGTTTTATTTGCCATTTTAAAGCATTTGATATCATTGTAGCTGAGCAGGCTATCATTTTCTGCACTTTTTTATATGTTTTCCCCTCTCTAATCAACTTTTTAATCAAAGTACGCTGTCCTTCTGAACAATGTCTGGAACGACCCATTTTACTCTGATTTTCAGAGAGAAATGCACAGTACAACATTTGCTGCCTTCGTCCTTAAATAAGGGACACATGTTTGACACCAGTTTTTTTCACAGACTAATTTACCTCTCTAATTGAACTCCACACTGCTATTATATTGAACACACCCTTTTCAATTAATGATTCAATTACGCAGAATAAGCAACATGCATGTCATTACTGTTGGGTCTGTTGGTTTTCTATTACTCTACTACACCTACTAGTAAAATATTTGCCATGAAGAAATATAATTTTAAGCAAAACCAGTGATTGATCTGGTTAGTGATGTTGGACTGTTATTATTTTGAACACAACTGTATTTTCTGTGAGCAAAAGCCCTTGTAAAAGCCACTTGACTGTGTCTATCATCTAGTGCTGCTAATATTATGAACAGCAGCTACGCTAATTCTGTTCCACTGTTTCTGTTCCGCTGCACTACGTGGCTCGTAACAGACAAAATCGCCAGGCGTCCTGTTTGCCAGGTTGCTGCCCAAAGGTGTCCCTGCACCCGCCCTTCGATAGCTCAGCTGGTAGAGCGGAGGACTGTAGGTGCTTATAAATGGACATCCTTAGGTCGCTGGTTCAAATCCGGCTCGAAGGACAGCTTTTACCAGCCGCCGGGAAGCGCGCCGTTTCAGTGAAAACGAAAAAATAGTTCGCTTCCCTGACCGGGAATCGAACCCGGGCCGCGGCGGTGAGAGCGCCGAATCCTAGCCACTAGACCACCAGGGAGACACGGACAGGCGGGTGGGCCTCGTGCGGCTGTGCGCAGCACCCAGGATTGGCCTCTAGTGGCAATTTACGGCAATTCCGGATGAGTTACACCTGAGGAAACAGCAGTTTAAACAAATTCGCTTTAAGGTCAACAGAATGTCTGCACAGACTGTCTCAAAAGACTTAAAAGAGGTCCCACCTCTCAGCTGCAGGGTCACCAGTTTGCAGTCTGTCCGGAGTCCCCGTGCGTGTACACTCGGTGTTCTCCGGTTTCCTCTCACCTGCAAAAGACACGCCAGTAGGTGGATAGGCTGAAACAAATCGCTATTAGGTATGAGCGAGGGCGTGAATGTGTTTGCGCAGTGCCCTGTGATGAGCTGGCGAGCCATGTGGGGTGTACTGCTAACCGATCAGGTCTAGACGAGAACAGGTATTTCTGTCCTACGGAAAAGCTTTGACATGCAGCGATGCACACAAACGTTCACATCTGCCCGTTTTGGCCCATCGCTTTTGAGGCGCCTGGTTGACAAAGTGAAACCCTGTGCATTAGATAGATAGATAGATAGATAGATAGATAGATAGATAGATAGATAGATAGATAGATAGATAGATAGATAGATAGATAGATAGATTCAACTTCATTGTCATTGCAGAGTGCAGGTACATAGCAATGAAATGCTGTTTAGCATCTACCAGAAGTGCAAATAATAGAAATTCTGCCAATGAACAAGTGCAGATAAATATGTAAATATGTACATCGATAAATAAGGCTATGTCAGAGTGTGCATAGAGAAGTATGTGCAAGTAGTATTTACAGTAGATAAAGTGACAGGTGTAATTATAATTGTGCTAAAAATGTGTACATTATGTACAATGTATGTACAACAGTAACAGATAATATACATATATTATATAGTATGTATAAATATAGTATATGTAAATTCATATAAATAGATAGTCAAATAGATAATACTAGGTGAAATGGACAATATGTACATTAATTATATTACACACTGAGAAAAACTTATATTATAACAGAATGTACAACAGAATGTTTAACAGAGAAAAATATTATATTAACAGAATGTACAGAGTGGAGCAGAACTGTAAAGTGGTAAGTGTAGAAAGACATGAGTGTCCTAGCGGTGTAGTGTAGAGTTCAGTAGTTTTATGGTTGAAGGAAAAAAACTGGCCCTAAACCTACTGGTTCTGGTGAGGATGGACCTGTATCTCCTCCTGGATGGAAGGTTGAACAGTTTGTGACTCAGGTGGGAGGAGTCTTTGATTATTTTGTGTG
This sequence comes from Hemibagrus wyckioides, assembly GCF_019097595.1. NCBI lineage: Eukaryota > Metazoa > Chordata > Actinopteri > Siluriformes > Bagridae > Hemibagrus > Hemibagrus wyckioides. Next base: position 8,439,512 of record NC_080716.1, read on the forward strand.
CTCTGCACAGACATCTACTGTGGTGAAGAGACCCAATGGCAGGTAGTTGGGTGCCGATGATGCGTTGGGCGGTTTTCACAACCCTTTGCAATGATTTCTTTTCACACATCGTGGAGCTGCCATGCCACACTGTGATGGAGCTCGTCAAGATGCTCTCAATGATGCAGCGGTAAAAGTTGGTCAGGATCTTGGGGGATAGGTGAACTTTCTTCAGTCTCCTTAGGAAGTAAAGACGCTGTCGCGCCTTCCGAACCAGAGTTGAGGTGTTCAGATGCCAGGACAGATCCTCAGAGATGTGGACACCCAGGAACTTAAAGCTGGAGACACGCTCTACTTCAGACCTGTTGATGTAAATAGGGGAATGTCTGCTGCTGTTAGATTTCTGGAAGGTCTGGAGAAAGTGCAGGCCACTCCATTTGAAGTACCCCAGCCTCCAGCAGCTGTTCCATAATGATGCGACCTCGTTGAGCCGGAGGATTGTCGTCCATGATGAAGAAATTAGGCCTGTGTTGTTCATGCAGGGGCACAATGACTGGATTAATGATGTTATTCAGGTAGTATTGGCTTGTCACTGTACCATTCACAAGATGTAGGGCAGTTCTGTATTGAGTAGACACACCTGCCCAGACTGTAACACCACCACAACAGTGGCTGATGCATAGCGCTCTCCTTGACGTCTCCAACATCGTTGGCAGCCATCATTTCTGCTCAACGTGAATTGACTTTCATCAGAGAACAGCACTGAGGTCCACTGGTCCCTCATCCAGCGTAAATGCTCCCTGGCCCGACGCCTGTGCCTGGTGGTGTGGTCAGGTACCCTTTGCAGGTCGTCTAGCACACAGAACACATTGATGTAAACGGTTTCAAATGGTCTGACATGACACTTGGGTGCCTCTCATCTCCCTTAAATGTGCCTGGAGTTGAGTGGCATTCATCATCCGGTACCGCAGGGCACTGTTCACAATGAAGCTGTCATCAACGCGGGATGTGGCCAAAGGACGTCCACTTCTATGCCTTTCTGTGACTCTTCCAGTCTCTCTGTATCTCTTTCGCAACCTGCTGATGAACAGCATGATGAAGAGGACTGTTTAAATACCAATTCTAATTGAACCAGAAAATGTATTGGTCGATTCATGGATCAAACACCAGTTGTGAATTTTGCCATTAAGCATCTTGTTAGAAAACAGCAAGTTATGCAAAAAGTACTGAAACACTGAACAGTTGGACATGTGCATTCAAAAGTGTAGAGAAGGTCAAATTAAGTTCACCTGTAAAGGTTATAGTGCATTTTAGGTGCATCCTGAAATTTCACCCAAAGCCGAATATCCTTAACTTGTCTTTTATTTATATTATTAAATCTATACTTAATAATATAAATATTGGTAGTTTTTCGTTTATAGATTTCTATACTTTGTTAGTATTTTATAATAATTCATCACTTATGTATATTGTTATGGTGTGTGTCAGACAATATTTCTAACAGTAGTTCATATTTTGCAGATAATTAAATAATTGAAGTCAACTAACTACACCGGACTTAGAACTTGACTCATTTTGACAGCAGGACTGTTTCTGTAGACTAACAGTTGCCATTTCTAAACAGAATGCAATATTTAATCCTTGTCTGAGGTGGGATTCGAGCCGGATCAGTGTGGATGGGAGGGGGACTTGAATTTTTTCTGATTTGTTTGTAAAAACGCACATTTTCTTCTCTTTTTTTCTCTTTTTCTCTCTTTCCCCTTCTTCCCCATTTTTTTCCTTTCTTCCCCACCCGAAACAGACTATTGTTCCCCAGCTTTTCTAAAAGAGCTTCTGGTAAAAGTCTGCTTTTCTTCAAAGCATTAAACAATACATGAGTAATAATTAGAGCTTAGAAACATTAGGCAATTACAAAGACTTTAAAACATTTGCATTGCTTAAATATGAAAGTTTACTATGCAAAGGTTTTTGTACCTTTTGTTCTTGGAAAAGTAACTGTCTTTTTCGCCTCTTCTCCTTCAGTAACTCTTTCTCCCTGATAAACAAAGTATAATTACTACACAATATAAAAAATGTATAAATATAAATACTTCCTGTATGGGGCATGTTATACACAATGCTCTCATGTAAATCAGTTCATCCTCTAACTGTATGAAACTCTGACACAGAAATGTTTACCTATTATGGACATAAACAACAGAACAGGGCTGACTTTAGCATTAAAAAAAGAAATCTGTAAGAAGCTTGTAATTTCTCAGACACTCATGATCCCCATGTTTCTCTCAGATATGTATGACAAGCAGACTCTGGAGGCTAGTTTAATGTTAATTATATTAATGTCTTTATGAAATGAACAAAAATGAACCTGGCATACAACCGATTAGATTTTCTTCATTTTCAGCCCAAAAACTCAACTCTCTCAGTAACTAGTGAGAGCATATTAACAGCAGTAATCACACAGTGACACCTAGTGGTCAATCCAGGAAGCATTTTCCATTGCGATAATAATATTTAGTTCAGGATACCACAAAACCGACATGGACAATGTTCATAAGATAAATGCTTGAAGGTGCTGCAGACAGAAGCTGAAAAATAAAATAAAATAAATAAATTGTGTATCATGTAACTTTCCAGAAGAAGTTTGTAAAAGCAATCACTCACACCGATACAGCTCTTTAACTGTAAACTAAACTGCACACGATCCCTCTGAACATCAACTACTCAAAGAAATAAGTAACTAAACAAAATAAAAAAAAAGTTTAAAAAAAAATACAAATTCATCCTTTATTAATAAAAAAGTATTATTAATAATCAAAAATGTCAGTAGCGGTAGTGTTTAAGTCATTGTATATTATTTCCTAATTACGTAATAAATATCAATAATAATGATGTTTATTTGTGTCAATTAATTTAGTCAAAACTTTATATCAGATTTTAATTGTGAATCATGATTTTGTTTCTGGCCCACGAGATCTGTTGATATTAAATTAATGAGGAATTGATATGAAACATTATATCTGTGTCAATGAATACAATCTAAACATTACACCACATGTAAAATGCAAATTCTTTTCAGAAGTAGATGAGGCTGAAAACTTGGTTCAGGCTGAAGCTGAGTCCGAAGCTGTAGAACCAGAGAACAGCACATCTGCTGTGGAAAGCACCAGCTGTGAAAAGGAGAAGAAGAAATGGACCAAAAAGGGACACGAGGCAGAAGAAAGAAGAAAGTCCGGGTCATCAAAGCAGGTATTAATATCATGTCATGATGTCGGTAATGTACCTGGTGATCTGCTGATATTAAATTAATGAGGAATTGAAGTGCAACATTTTATCTGTGTCAATGAATACAATCTAAACATTACATCATATTGAAAAAGCTAATCAAGATTTTTTTTTAGAAGTGGATGAGGCTGAAAACATGGTTCAGGAAGAAGCTGAGGCTGAAGCTGTAGAAAGCAAGCCAGGCGATGTTCAACCAGAGAGCAGAAAATAAAGAAATTACCTGTCAACCAGGAAACAGCTTTTATATTAAACATCTGAAGATAAATTCTTAAAAATAGACTTTTTTTTTGTTGTTACTGCTAATAAAATAAAAAATAAAAAACTGTTAAATTTCACTCAGCTCAATAATGGCTTTCATTTCCTCTGGAGTCACTGCACAGCTCTTTATATCTACTGCTCATAGATCACTTCTTAAGCAGTGAATTCCTAAAGATCATTTTAATAAGAACAGCTTAACTAAAACTGTGAAAATTGTAGTATTCACAGTGAATCTCCTTTATGATAATCCATCCAAGTGTCCCACACATTCATCTCATCAACCTCAGGATCAGACTTTACTGTCTAAGTACGATGGTTTGTGTTGAATTTTGTGAAACAACACACAGACACACACACACACACACACACACACATTATAATACTTCTTCTTCTTAATACTCTATTCAATAAACTTTCCACAAGGAGTGATTATTTCTGCACATGCACTGAGTCGTCTAACAGGAAGGTGGTCAGTTTTAACCTTTTGAAGGCAGCTCGACCAAACAGCGTGTTCAGGGCAACCTCTCAATGGAACAGTCACTAATCCCCATGTGAAAAAAAACACTGCACTACTCTTCCAGTCGTGAAAAAGCTAGGCAGGGTCTTTACCACCGTAGACCATTCACAGACTTCCAACTGAACTAAAAATGGAAGAAAAATTTCATAGGGCACCAACAATATGTATATAGCTCGTGTATGTTGGAGTAAAATGTTTCTTTAGGATCATGGTGTAACAAATAATTTCTTGTTGAAAACGTGGCATTCGAAATCAACTTCTCTTTTTTTAACAGGATCTGACATTTTTAGGGGTAGCTGACCAGCAATAATGTGCCAGCATCACCTGTTGCTGTTCAGACACGCATGCACGTCCATAGGTAAATAATAAAACGCCAGGCTTTTCAAAATAAAAGCAAAACAGTTGTATTGCGTGCACAGCATAAATACTTGTTCATTTATGTTTAATGTCTTCTTCCCATAGTGCATCCTGGTGCCATGTGTTCCCCAGGTAAGCGACTCACACGCACCCAGGCATCCATGTGATGTAAAAGAAAACGTGATTCATCAGACCAGGCCACCTTCTTCCATTGCTCCGCGGTTCAGTTCTGATTCTCACATGCCCATTGTTAGCGCTCTTGGCGGTGAACAAACTGTGATGCACTGTGTATCCTGACACCTTTCTATCAGAACCAGCATTAACTTCTTCAGAAATTTGAGCAACAAATTATATTTCAATTTTCACTCCTGAAAAATCAATACTTTCAAATCCTCAGTACTTCTTTCATCCCTGATCTTTTCCTCCAGTTCACCTTTTAGACTGCAATATTCTGCCACAGAAGAGAGCATCATGTTTTGTGCTGCATCACATGTGCACATCTGGTCCACAGTGTCAGTGTAAAATGCCATTATTTGTTTCTGTAATAGCCTGGATTAGCATATTTATTTTTACATTCAGATGAAGAATGTTCAGATTGATGGCCACTGTCACCTGCAGTGAACTATGATGTGTCCGGCGTGTGCTGGGTTAACACGCTTGACTTTCTTAAGAAACTTGAGCATACCGATAGGCGAGAGTGGAACACCAAAATAAAGCCAGCTGGTGAAGTGGAGATGTGTGACCAACCTCACGGACCTGCAGCCTTCTGGAGATTGCTAGGATCACGTACATCAAGACATGTGCACATCATTTCTATGTAAAAACTACATATATGAAACTCCTCACACATCACCATGAGCCAATGTATATACCTTAGAAACATTGCCAAGCTTAGGAACAATTTATATGTATCTGATGCAGAAAAGCTAGTTCATCCATTCCTGACCTCCAGACTGGACTATTGTCATGCATTACTAGGTGGTTGTCCTGCATTCTCAATAAACAAGCTACAGTTAGTCCAGAATGCAGCTGCCAGAGTTACCAGATCAAGAAAATATGGTCATATAACCCCAGTATTACCATCCCTGCACTGGCTACCTGTTAAGTTTAGATTTGATTACAAACTAACACTACTTGTGCTACTACTTTACTTTACTACTACTAAATAGTTTAGCTCCCACGTATCTAGCCAGTCTTCTGACACGCTACAATCCACCGCGCTCTTTAAGATCACAAAACTCTGGACTTCTGGTAGTTTCCAGAATATCAAAGTCTACAAAAGGGGGTAGAGCATTTTTAAACTTTCCCATAAACACACTCCTAAACCTTGTGGACAGCCTTCCCAGAAGAGTTGAAGCTGTTATAGCTGCAAAGGGTGGACCGATGTCATATTGAACCCTATGGATTAGGAATGGGATGTCACTTAAGTTCATATGCGAGTCAAGGCAGGTGAGCGAATACTTTTGGCAATATAGTGTACCTTAGAAACATTGCCAAGCTTAGGAACAATTTATATGTATCTGATGCAGAAAAGCTAGTTCATCCATTCCTGACCTCCAGATTGGACTATTGTCCAGAATGCAGCTGCCAGAGTTCTTACCAGATCAAGAAAATATGATCCCTGCACTGGCTACCTATTAAGTTTAGATTTGAATACAAACTAGCACTACTTACGTACAAAGCTCTAAATAGTTTAGCTCCCACGTATCTAGCCAGTCTTCTGACAAGCTACAATCCACCGTGCTCTTTAAGAACACAAAACTCTGGACTTCTGGTAGTTTCCAGAATATCAAAGTCTACAAAAGGGGGTAGAGCGTTTTTAAACTTTGGAATAGCCTTCCTGACAGTGTTCAGGGCTCAGACACCGTCTCCCAGTTTAAAAGTAGATTAAAGACATATCTCCTTAGCCTGGCATACACATAATACATCCCATAACCTTGTGCTCCAGTACATCTGATTAAATGCACATTATCATCTAGTGCTGCTAATATCATGAACAGCAGCTATGCTAATTCCTTTTCACCTGTTCCTTTTTTTATTCCCATCCTGAGGCATCTGGAGATTGTGCCAGCTTCAGTAGACAGAGGCCAATCCTTCAAGGATCCTGAGGCACCCAGAGATGGACCAGCTTCAGCTGGGTTCTGCTTGGTGAGGATTTGTGTATATCAAAGCAATGCTGCTAGCCCAATGTGGACTTAGAGGACGACAACAACCTCCTAATTAATACACACACTAACATTCTACATATGCTGGATCTGCATCACACTGTAGACTGTACATAACTGCAGAAATGACATTGTTCATAATCACACTCTTCGGTGTTTAGAATAATTTATAATCACACTCTCTGGTGTCACCCAAATGAGGATGGGTTCCCTTTTGAGTCTGGTTCCTCTCAAGGTTTCTTGCGTAAACCAATTTTTCCTTGCTACTGTCGCCATAGGCTTGTTCACTAGGGATGATTTTGTCTAACATCTATGTTTTTTGTTCCGATGTTCTGTAAAGCTGCTTTGAGACACTGTTCATTGTTAAAAGTGCTATACAAATATAATTGAATTGAATTGAATATATGTGCAATTCTGCATTCTTTATTCTTCTGTTCATTTGTTTATTTCAGACTTACATATTGCACACAGAAATTCTGGATAGTGTAGTCGATCAGCACCGTTACATCCTCCAAGGACACATCTGTACAGCCAGCAGCCCTGCTCTGGCCAGTACTGACAGCATTATTCCTAAAAGCACATGCAGATTCAAAACCATTTAACCCTTTCGAGTATTTCCAGAGCAAACTGTGTGCTATATCTATGTATTTTACCTCTTTTCTCTCCCGTATGTTAGTCAGCATGACTATGGTGGCAGATTTGTGTTCTCAAACCATTCTCCAGAAATCAGCCACTGTCTCCGGTTTCGGACCTGCAAACAGACCTTTTTAAAGTTTTCCTAAAGAAAGTCGTGATGGTCAGTAAATTCACTCTGACATGCACTCTTCTGATCTGTATGCTGTGTAATGTGTGGGTGACTGCTTCTGTGTAATAATCTTGAAAACTGATGAAACCCTCAGATGAAAGGTCACTTACACTAACTACAAGCTGGTGTTAATTGTAGAACCGCACAACACTAACTTGGTTTCACAAAACAACCCTTTACTCCTTTTTATCATCATACTGGCATTCCTTCCATTTGACTTATCAAACATTTTTAATTAATATAAACAAATGAATTATTTTCCCCCCACAAATCTGATCCAGAATTAGTCAGAATACTGTTGGCTTTCAATGTGTAAAGTATCATGACTCTGTGTTTAGCTGCTGCTGACCAGTGCACTGAGAAGTGGGCGGTGTTTGAGCCCCTGCTGGGCAAATAAACCACACTTATCCACAGTAACACTGGTACAGAGATAAAACATTCAAAACATCTCAAACGTTTTTGATAGTAAAACACTGTACAACTGCTACAATAAAATTATAACATTTAAACCCAAGAATTAAGTAAATAAAATATAAATGAATAAAACTACACATTATTAAAGTCCTGAATGTCACCTTTCATATGACCATCCATTAACTACCACTGTGGAGTGTAACACAACAAAATGATTCAACACTGAACCCCCAAAACAGACAGAGTATTTTTCCTCTTGTAAGCTGTGTTGAAGCATGCCATTTCTTTCTAGGGTGAGCATACATAGTGAGGAATGATTTAGTGGCTTTACAGCTGGAACCAGAAATTTACATACACTGTATAAAAAGACACATAACCACTTTTTCTCACCTTCTGACATTAAATCAGACTAAACTTTTCACATTTTATGTCAGTTAGGATTTCTAAAATTATTTCTATTTGCTAAATATCAGAATAATGAGTGAGAGAATTTTTTAGATATTTTTTATTACTTCCTTCAAAGTCAGAGGTTTACATACATTTCCTTAGTATTTGGTAGCATTACCTTTAAACTGTATGACATGGGTCAAACGTTTTGGGCATCCTTCCACAAGCTTCTCACAATAGTTTAGTGGAATTTTGGCCAATTCCTCCTGACAGTACTGCCTTTTCAGCTCTCCCTACAAATTTTCTATTGGATAGAGATCAGGGCTTTGTGATGGCCACTCCAAAACAGTTATACTTCAGCCATTTTGTAATTAATTTGGCAGTATTCTTAGGGTCATTGTTCATTTGGAAGACCCATTTGCACCCAAGCTTTAACTTCCTGGCTGATGGCTTGAGATGTTGCTTCAATATTTCTACATAATGTTCTTTCCTCATAATGTCATCTATTTTGTGAAGTGCACCAGTCCCTCCTGCAGCAAAACACCCCCACACCATGATGCTGCCACTCTCGTACTTCACAGCTGGGATGGTGTTCTCAGGTTTGCAAGCTTCCCCCTTTTCCTCCAAATGTAACGATGATCACTATGGCCAAACAGTTCAAATTTAGTTTCATCAGACCACAGGACATGTCTCCAAAAATTAATGTCTCTGTCCCTGTGTACATTCGCAAAGTGTAATCTGGCTTTTTTTATGTTCCTTTTGGAGTAATGGCTTCTTCCTTGTGGAGTGGCCTTTCAGCCCATGTCAGTACAGGACTCGTTTCACTGTGGATAATGACACTCTCTTTCCAGCTACAGCCAGCATCTTCACTAGTTGTTTTGCTTTTGTTCTGGGGTTGATGCACACATTTCGCTCCAAAGCACGTTCTTCTCTGTGACACAGAACCCGTCTCCTTCCTGAGCAGTAGGATGGCTGGACATTCCTATGGTGTTTATACTTGTGTATAATTGTTTGAACAGATGAACATAGCACCTTCAGGCATCTGGAAATTGTATGCAAGATGAACCAGGCTTGTGGAGGTCCACAATTCTCCAGATATCTTTGCTGATTTTCTTTTGATTATTCCACGATGTCACACAAGGAAGCAGAGTGTTTATAATACATCCACAGGTGTACCTCCAATTGACTCAAATGATGTCAATTAACCCATCAGAAGCTTCCAAAGCCATGATATCATCATCTGGGCTTTCCCAACAGGAAAGTCTGATTTAATGTCAGATAGTGAGAAAAAAAAGGTTATGTGTCTTTTTATACAGTGTATAAAACCTTACACTGACTCTGTGGTAGCATCTGGCATTTTTTTTTTTTTTCTGCTGGGGCAGTGGCATCTCTGCTGCACACAGGAAGAGAGTGGATAAAATCGTAAAGATAAAGATCTGTCCTTCGATGCAATCTCAATCCAGTGGAAGAAAGGAGGATGATAGCCAAGCTATCATGTATGTTGGAGAACGACTCTCACCTCATGCATGAGACTCTGGGCAGCTCCAGAAGTGGCAGACTACTTCACCCCAAGTGTGTGAGAGAGCAGTACCGTAGGTCTTACCTCCCTGCTGCTGTGAGACTGTACAACCAGCACTGCTACCAGCAGACCCTTCCACAACCTGGACAACACATCATTGGGATTTCTACTATATAAGATTACATTTCATTATTATTATTACTAATTCAATTCAATTCATTTTATTTGTATAGTGTTTTTAACAATGGGCGTTGTCTCAAAGCAGCTTTAAAGAAGTAGAGAAACAGAGAAAGAAAAAATATATATATTTATAAGTTTAAACTTACTATTTTATCTCTATTTTATCCCTAATGAGCAAGCCTGTGGCTATGGTGCCAAGGAAAAACTACGTGTGATGATATGAGGAAGAAACCTTGAGAGGAACCGGGCTCAGAACGGATCCCATCCTCATTTGGGTGAAACTGGAAAGTAAATAATGTAACTGTAACTGATTAATGTCCTTTCTACAACAACAAACAAGAGCTCATGGGGAACTATTAGGTTAGTGTAGTAACTGAGCCCATTATAGACATTAATTCCTTGCTGTCGCAAGCTGACAGATCTAACGGCACATCCGTGACAGTGTGAAAGTCCCCAAGTGGCTCTGTCCACAGCTGTCTCCTAGTCACAGGCTGTCCACACAGATCCATTCACAGCATCAGTGAGCACCACCAAGCACTGAGACTCCGACCAGGGGTAGAGCCAGTGATCACACTGTAAACTCAGAACACTGGGAGCTCTGGAGTGGGACATAGAGCTTGATGGAGAAAGACAGAGGGAGAGAGAAATATATTAGGTATGCTTGTGATCGTGTGATGTTTAAAGACAATGTAGATTAAGTGTAAAGTGCAGGCAGGGACTCCGGCAAGACTAGCCAAGACAGCATAACTAAAAGGGAGAGCCAGAAGTTGACAGACATGAAGGCTTCCTGGGAAATAAAGCATCCAACCACTTCACAGTCAGCAAACCTGAGCGACTTGTGAGGGTGGTAAGATGACAGCATCCAAACATCCCAGTACACCAAACACTCTATGACCATGAATCTTCCAGATCTGCTCCTTTACCTAAGAAAAACTATACATTGAAAGCTTCACTAAACAAATGTGTCTTTAGCCTAGACTTAAACATTGAGACTGTGTCTGAATCCCGAACACTATTTGTTAGGCTGTTCCATAACTGTGGGGCTTGAGGTATTACCAAATAAACAGCAACCTTGGATCGGAGTAGGTGTGGCAGATCATAAACAACCAAAAGATCACTCAGGTACTTTTACTAGTCCATATTATTATTATTATTATTATTATTATTATTATTATTATTATTATTATCTTCTGTATATTTAAATTTTATATTTATATATTTATCTGTTTGTCGTTTTAAATCTATAATATCAGTTACAATTTATAAAAGTCACTTTGTCTTGATATTATCCTTTTCTTTAGCTGCTATACCTTTACCGCTGCAACTATGCAAATTTCCTCGCTGTGGGCCGAATAAAGAATGAGAAATGGAGAAAAAGGATTGTTGAATTTTTTAGTGACGCATTTATGAGTACTGTGTTCACATTTACAAAGCTCTTCACACAGTTAGAGCAACAACAGTCTATGTGGACTAAATTGTATATCACCTTTCATTGTTTTGACACAAAGCATTAAATAACCTCAACTTTCAGCTTCATCTATTCTTTTCTCGTTCAAACTCACCCTTTAACAAAACTATGTGTATCTACAGATCTACATTTACATTCTGTTTTCAAAACTAATCAATATCATTAAAAACAAGCAGATTATTTGTCTAATGAAATATATTTATTTAAAGTTGTAAACATTTAAACATAGAAACCAATAGATTAAAAAATAAATAAACTAATAAAGAAGTAAAGTTTATTATTAAGTAAGTGAATTGTTAAAGGATTAAGTATATATTAATATATAAGTGTAATTAAAGTAAATTAGTGCATTAAAGTGTGTGTTAACAATAAGAACACCATAATAGTCATTTTTATTACAGTCATTAATAACGATAACAACAACCAATAATAATAATAATAATAATCGACATAATCATCATCATCTCCGTGACCCCAATCCGCACGTGGGGTCGCAGCTCTTCATCTTTGACGTCATCTGCGTCATCGCTGCTGTAGAGTTGTTTATTTGTATTTAAACTGTCTCCATGGTGATGATGCGTTCATCGAGTAGTTTCAAGTCAAAACCTGCATTGAGTTTCTGCGTGGCAACAGATAAACATCGTCTCCATCACCACAACTCTACAGATCTACAACTCTACAAGTCAACTCTTCAATCAGCGACTTTCAACGAAGGACTTCTGACCACACCATGTCTATCCGAGGATTTCTTCAGGGACTGAAGAACTGGACTCTGGGTGAGATCGCCTGTGCTGCGGGTCTGGTCACTCTGTCTGCCGGTGCGGGATACTTCATTTACCGCAGCCTCCGGACAGAAAGAGCTCCTCCTGACCACACTGAGCTTCCTCAAGGTAGGAGGAGCTTTATCCTACCTCGTGACTTTAATGTCTCACTGATTTTACAATGAATCCAGTAGAAGGTACTGTGTTACAGTCTAATGTTATGTAGCTAACAAGCGACCTCATCTACTGCTAACAATTAGCCTCATGCTAGTTATCGTGCTAGCGAACTTGGCTACTGGTTTAAATTACACAATAAAGTCCTTAAGCTTGGTTCAAGAATGTATTTTATTTCTACAATGAATAATTTACCCTGTTAGTAGGTCACTTTTAACAGCCCTGGCTACTGGTTTTACACTAAATCATGCTTAGCCTTGTGATTCTCCAGCTAGCGCGCTAACAGACTTTAGCCGATTTTTAGCGATTTAAATGACACTGTAATAGTTGGACTAATCATATCTACAACTTATCATATTCTCAAGCTCTAGGGAACCTGTCTATTTGTTGTAATTATTACACAATTAATTGGTAAATATAATATAAATATAATGTTTAGCCTAATGTTAGTTAAGCTGCTAGCGAACTTGGCTGTTGGTTTAAAGACACTAAAATCCTGAACCGAGTTGATGAGCTTGAACAACGAGAATTTCATTTATTTCTACAATATAATATTCATCCCCATTAAAAAGTGACTTTTAACAACCCTGACTACTGGTTTTACACTAAATCATGTTTAGACTACTGATTAATCAGCTCTCCTAAAGGGCTTGGTTACAGGTGTATGTTATCTACCTAGAGAACTTCACTAATCATTTTATTTACACAATATCATAGTGAGTATAAAGCTAGTTAGCTTGATGAACTCAGTTTTAATAATTACACAGTATAATATTTGTATAGATTTGGGTGGTGGATAGGGGCAGGAGGTTTTAGAGAGTTTAATCAGTTCACATGTACAGTGAATTTACACAATCTGACTGCTACAATTTGTCTGTTTCTTCACAAGTTAACTAATTATCAAACTTGACAGGTTATTAAGCATTAATAGGAAAGTTTGATGTTGTGTAATTGAAGAGTCAGAATTCTGAGTCCCATAAAAGTGATTTTATTACAGAGCCTGTGGATGTGCTGGGGGAATCAGTAGGTACTCCCTCTGTCCTCCAGGTATGTGTCTGATAAATAGTAATATTTAACTTCATTTGAAACCTGTAGGTCACTTTTGTCTAAGTGTGTGTGTGTGTGTGTGTGTGCACGTTAAGGTCGTTGAGCCAATCCTGCAGCTGCTGCCCCCCGAACCTCAGGACGAGCCTTCAGCTGTCATTCTGGTAAACAAATCATTCATTTATTTACTAAAACCAATCAATAGATTTTACAAGGTTGTGTTTACTGTTAAGAATGTTAGTATGAATCTGATTTGATAAGAAGCACTTATGATCTTCATGCTCTCCATTTCACAGCCGCTCGATGCTGATGAGCCGAACAACGCCTGCCGCGATGTCCGGTGCGTGTCTGCAGACTCCTCCCTCTCCCAGTCTGGGGTATTCTACAGTGCTGCAGCTGAGATACAAACACACAAACACCCTTCTTTACAAGTTCTAATGTTTACTTTTGTTTCTCTATTTCTAGCCAGTGGACATTAGAAGAGACATAGCTGGAATGATAAGGGGTCCAGAGAGTCGGCTCTACTGCTTTGACACTGCAGAGACATGCTGCTTGACTCTCGAGGTAATCACAGTCTTTATTACTCTGGTGAAGGGAATGGACATTTTTAAATTGACATGGTTTTTAGCATTTTGTTGAAATGTGGGTCTTGAATTTCATCTAATTGTCATTTGCAGGGATTCCCTTATTATACCAGCTATGAGGGTAGATTCACTGGCATTCAGGTAAGGGACTATTCATTGTGGCATTGTAAAATTATGGTAATTGCGTTGACTAATTTTGTTTGTGTGTTTTAAGGTTGTTGAGCCAACTGTTCAGCTGCTGCCTACTGAAGAAGACCAAGACTATTCACCTGTTTTTCTGGTAACCAGAGCTTTAAAGAAAGCTATAGAATATTAGTATGAAGCTGCTATGATCAGAAGCATTCACGATCTTCCTGCTTTTCTTTACACAGCCACTCGATGCTGGTGAGCTGATCAGCGCCCACCGAAACATACAGTTCCTCTCTTCAGACCCCTCCATCTCCCAGTTTAAGGTATTCTACAGTGCAGCAACTGAGATACAAACACACAAACACCCTTCTTTACAAGTTCTGATGTCTAGTTTTGTTTCTCTATTTCCAGTCAGTGGACATAAAGTCCTACTTCTTGGGGATGATAAGGGGCCCACAGAGTCGTCTGTGTTGGTTTAAAACCACCACGACACACTGCTTGACTCACCTGGTAATCACAGACTTGATTATTCTGAGGAAGAGAATTGACCTTGATTATTAGATGCTCACGTTTGTGAAATAGATCTTGAGTTCCAGCTATTTGTCATTTGCAGGGATTCCCTTATCATACCACCATAGAGGATTGTTTCTCTGGCATACAGGCAAGGGATTATTCGTTGTGGCATTAGGAAACTTTTGCTAATTGCAGTGACTAATTGTGTTCACTTTAAATTGTTCTTTTAAGTCTGAATCTGGGAGGGTTACAGAGTTCATCTCCTGTAACCGAGTGGAGACATCGTTCATCGTGCCACATTATAACACGGTAAATTTATTGCACTGTCATGAAGTGTATATTGTAGTTAGTAACTTTTGGAATTTTGTCAGATGTACTTTTATTTGTCTGCAGTGACAATATATTTTTTTTATTCAGCACAAAACCGTTTAAAACGGTAACCTGCGATTACCTGTATGTGGCTGGAGATGGGCAGCTGTACACCTCCACCTGGGAGTATGACCAGAACGACTCTGAGGTAATTCCGAGTTTCAGATCTGATGTGTATCTACATATGTTGCTATTCCCCTGGCTCGGATGCTGTAAAATTTACTGTGTGAGTTTTAATGATTTAATGATTCGGATTGCAGGAGAATGAGGAGGAGGTGGAGATGGAGGTGCCCTTTATTTGGTACGATCCTATTCACTGTTTATTGATGTAATAGTGTATTGTATGTTTAACACACACTAAGCATTTACATCTCTTCTTCCTTAGCTGCCATCTCTTAGAAAGAGGGGTGACTGACATCGGCCTGAAGGTGCCCGCTGTCCGTGAGGCGTTCGCTGTGAGCAAA
Source organism: Hemibagrus wyckioides (assembly GCF_019097595.1). Lineage (NCBI taxonomy): Eukaryota > Metazoa > Chordata > Actinopteri > Siluriformes > Bagridae > Hemibagrus > Hemibagrus wyckioides. Next base: position 8,454,881 of record NC_080716.1, read on the forward strand.
ACCTTTCTTCAGCTGCTGTTATTGCGCAGGTAAAGTCCACTCTGCTTTAACGTATATTGTGTACTGTCTTATATTCAGACTTTGCTTGCCAGCATCCACATCCAGGACTTCTTGTTCGTGGTGGGAAAAAGGATTGTCATGCGACTGGCAGCAGCTAACAACCAGGTGACTTTAGAATGATGAAAGACTGTTTGATTTTTGTGATGAACATCCTTTCAGTTACTCAGTCATAGCCAAAGTGAGATACAGAGATTTTCTTGTTTGTTTGAACAGGATGTAGTTGGTGTGCAGTTGGCATACGAGGCCCTGATTCGATTCCTGAGGACGCCTTCATATCAGGATTCGATTAAAGGAGAGCTCTCCGGGCCCGATGTAAGCTAATAAACGCCTGTGTGAAATGACAGATGTTTAAACAGAAAAGTTTTTGATAATATAGAAAACTGAACTTCAATATGTGAGGCTAATTTCTTTTTGTACCTTTGTCCTCTGTGCAGGTCTACCACTACAACTTCCTGGATATTTTTTTTATACCTTATTGTAAGTGTTCCAATATCTTCTGATGCCACGATACACAAATTCTCAGGATTGTACCTTAAACTCAGTGACACTATGTTGAATCTGTGTGTCATTTGTCAATAGGATCACCTTACACAGCTTTTTGAAGTACTGTTCACTCAGCCTCTGGAGCTCTACAGCAACCCAGCAGCCTTAGCCTCCATAGTTCAGATTCTCGTCCAGCAGCACGTCCAGCAGATGATGAACATTTTGGAGAAGCTCTGAGCAATGTCTTTCCCTTTGCCCTCTTCATCTTTTCTTCCTCTGTTTCATTTCATGTTTCTTCTTTTCTCTCACTTCTTTTTCCTACATTGCTCAGGCTCTCCATATGTGAGTATGAATTAATTTTATTCCTATTTTAGATTAATGTAATATTTTTAAAATCTCTTTTTTTTCCTACAGGTTGTACAGTGAACCCCAGGACTGAAGAAGGGCTTAACCCTATCTTAAGATCCCTTATCCCTTAATAATCATCCCTTATTAATCTATCCCTCTATTCCTGTCCCACTCCCTCATTCCCATAAATACCCTATAGATCATAAATAGATAAGTAGAATTGATTGTAAATAAACTTATATCTGTATAGTGCTTATATGCTTTATTTTAATAAATTTTTATATTTGTTCCTATTTCAGTCTCATTCTGAGTATTTTTAGTCATCAGTATATCTGTATATTTTTCCTTTAAAAAGCAACACAAAATGAATGTTTCACTTATATACAGATCCTTTTTAAAGAATTTCTTTTAAATGGTTCACTAAAATGTAAAAAATAGCATTTTATATTATATAATGTATTTATGTATTATACAATATATTATTTAATCTAAAAACACAAGCATGAACACAATGGCAGAAAAGAATGGAGCTCCACATTGAAGTGATAAAACAAGATGAAGGTCTTACAATACACTATACAGTTACTGGGGTGTGGTATAAATAAAAAACATGAGGTAATTATTATTAATTGGTAATCATAGTAATGTAAATAATAGGATAAGGCCTTCAACCTTCCCTCTGCTCTGTTCCCCACCTTTTCTACATGAGGTATCACGCTGACCAGAGAAAGGGTCAGTGTACTGCTCATGATTTTTGAGTTAGTGGTAAACACAAGTCAGTGTCATAGGAAGTCTCTTTCTGTTCCCATCCTCTCCTGTCTTCACTACAGCCATGTAAGTTAAATGCCCCCCCAACCCCAGATTTTGTTGATCCCGGAGCTGCACCCTCGTTGCCGGACACCCCGACTTCCTGGCCTGCCCCTTTAGATACACCTCTACTGTGTAATAATTTAAAATCTGTGTAATAATCTGTAATATTGACATGTAATGCTAAGGAGGAATCTTCATCTATCTTCATCAATAAATAAATCCAGGGAGCAACAATCACTTGTGTATTATGTGGGAGAAACTCTTACTCAGATCATAAAGAGGCAATGTTTGTGACGTAATCCTGGAAAAAGTGTTATATGAGATGGATATTATATCATTATTATTAACCTATCCTTTTTAATAAATGTAATATTTTGTAAAATTTTATTCATGTTAAAAAACATTATTCCATGTTATTTAATTCATTCATGTTCTTATTTTCTTTTGGGTAATAAACCAGTATTTTCTTTTACCACCTGAATAGCTTGTTCTCTTTCCATAGACAATTATGTACTCTTTATCTTATCTTAGGCCTACAGACTGCATAATGCAGATTTATCCCTGTATAACTGTCTGTTAGACACATTTCAACAGTATCCATCTGACCAATAACCACAAAGAAATAAAAGTGACATTCTTTACTTCTGCTTCATTCTTGATTTACTATTGTTGCAGTTCCAAGCTGCTTGATAAAACAACAGAAAAGAGATGTTGAAATGAACAATTCAGAATACCTTCAGAGGACCTTGTATTATATAAAGCTGCTATAAAAGTGCATGTGCAGAAATAATCACTCCTCATGGAAAGTTTATTGAATAGAGTATTAAGAAGAAGAAGTATTATAATGTGTGTGTGTGTGTGTGTGTTGTTTCACAAAGACAGTAAGACAGTACTTAGACAGTAAAGTCTGATCCTGAGGTTGATGAGATGAATGTGTGGGACACTCGGATGGATTATCATAAAGGAGATTCACTGTGAATACCACAATTTTCACAGTTTTAGTTAAGCTGTTCTTATTAAAATGATCGTTTTTATTTATTAATCTTTAGGAATTCACTGCTTAAGAAGTGATCTATGAGCAGTAGATATAAAGAGCTGTGCAGTAACTCCAGAGGAAATGAAAGCCATTATTGAGCTGAGTGAAATGTAACAGTTTTTTATTTTTTATTTTATTAGCAGTAACAACAAAAAAAGTCTATTTTTAAGAATTTATCTTCAGATGTTTAATATAAAAGCTGTTTCCTGGTTGACAGGTAATTTCTTTATTTTCTGCTCTCTGGTTGAGCATCGCCTGGCTTGCTTTCTACAGCTTCAGCCTCAGCTTCTTCCTGAACCATGTTTTCAGCCTCATCCACTTCTAAAAAAAAAAATCTTGATTAGCTTTTTCAATATGATGTAATGTTTAGATTGTATTCATTGACACAGATAAAATGTTGCACTTCAATTCCTCATTAATTTAATATCAGCAGATCACCAGGTACATTACCGACATCATGACATGATATTAATACCTGCTTTGATGAACCGGACTTTCTTCTTTCTTCTGCCTCGTGTCCCTTTTTGGTCCATTTCTTCTTCTCCTTTTCACAGCTGGTGCTTTCCACAGCAGATGTGCTGTTCTCTGGTTCTACAGCTTCGGACTCAGCTTCAGCCTGAACCAAGTTTTCAGCCTCATCTACTTCTGAAAAGAATTTGCATTTTACATGTGGTGTAATGTTTAGATTGTATTCATTGACACAGATATAATGTTTCATATCAATTCCTCATTAATTTAATATCAACAGATCTCCAGGTACATTGCTGACATCATGACATGATATTAATATTCATACCTGCTTTGTTGACCAGGACTTTCTTCTTTCCTCCTCCTGGTGTCCCTCTCGTGGGCCAGAAACAAAATCATGATTCACAATTAAAATCTGATATAAAGTTTTGACTAAATTAATTGACACAGATAAACTTCATTATTATTGATATTTATTACATAATTAGGAAATAATATACAATGTCTTAAACACTACCACTATTGACATTTTTGATTATTAATAATACTTTTTTATTAATAAAGGATGAATTTGTATTTTTTTTAAACTTTTTTTTAATTTTGTTTAGTTACTTATTTCTTTGAGTAGTTGATGTTCAGAGGGATCGTGTGCAGTTTAGTTTACAGTTAAAGAGCTGTATCAGTGTGAGTGATTGCTTTTACAAACTTCTTCTGGAAAGTTACATGATACACAATTTATTTATTTTATTTTATTTTTCAGCTTCTGTCTGCAGCACCTTCAAGCATTTATCTTATGAACATTGTCCATGTCGGTTTTGTGGTATCCTGAACTAAATATTATTATCACAATGGAAAATGCTTCCTGGATTGACCACTAGGTGTCACTGTGTGATTACTGCTGTTAATATGCTCTCACTAGTTACTGAGAGAGTTGAGTTTTTGGGCTGAAAATGAAGAAAATCTAATCGGTTGTATGCCAGGTTCATTTTTGTTCATTTACTTACTCATTTTCTGGCTGCTCGTCATTTCAGCGGTTTTCATAAAGACATTAATATAATTAACATTAAACTAGCATCCAGAGTCTGCTTGTCATACATTGCTGAGAGAAACATGGCGATCATGAGTGTCTGAGAAATTACAAGCTTCTTACAGATTTCTTTTTTTAATGCTAAAGTCAGCCCTGTTCTGTTGTTTATGTCCATAATAGGTAAACATTTCTGTGTCAGAGTTTCATACAGTTAGAGGATGAACTGATTTACATGAGAGCATTGTGTATAACATGCCCCATACAGGAAGTATTTATATTTATACATTTTTTATACTGTGTAGTAATTATACTTTGTTTATCAGGGAGAAAGAGTTACTGAAGGAGAAGAGGCGAAAAAGACTTAGTTACTTTTCCCCGAACAAAAGGTACAAACCTTTGCATAGTAAACTTTCATATTTAAGCAATGCAAATGTTTTAAAGTCTTTGTAATTGCCTAATGTTTCTAAGCTCTAATTATTACTCATGTATTGTTTAATGCTTCGAAGAAAAGCAGACTTTTACCAGAAGCTCTTTTAGAAAAGCTGGGGAACAATAATCTGTTTCGGGTCGGGAAGAAAGGAAAAAAATGGGGAAGAAGGGGAAAGAGAGAAAAAGAGAAAAAAAGAGAAGAAAATGTGCGTTTTTACAAACAAATCAGAAAAAATTCAAGTCCCCCTCCCATCCACACTGATCCGGCTCGAATCCCACCTCAGACAAGGATTAAATATTGCATTCTGTTTAGAAATGGCAACTGTTATTCTACAGAAACAGTCCTGCTGTCAAAATGAGTCAAGTTCTAAGTCCTGTGTAGTTAGCTGACTTCAATTATTTAATTATCTGCAAAATATGACCTACTGTTAGAAATATTGTCTGACACACACCATAACAATATACATAAGTGATGATTTATTATAAAATACTAACAAAGTATAGAAATCTATAAACGAAAAACTACCAATATTTATATTATTAAGTATAGATTTAATAATATAAATTAAAAAAAAGTTAAGGATATTCGGCTTTGGGTGAAATTTCAGGATGCACCTAAAATGCACTATAACCTTTACAGGTGAACTTAATTTGACCTTCTCTACACTTTTGAATGCACATGTCCAACTGTTCAGTGTTTCAGTACTTTTTGCATAACTTGCTGTTTTCTAACAAGATGCTTAATGGCAAAATTCACAACTGGTGTTTGATCCATGAATCGACCAATACATTTTCTGGTTCAATTAGAATTGGTATTTAAACAGTCCTCTTCATCATGCTGTTCACATTTTGACATCATGAGACACCAAGACCATACCTAACAATTGATCAACAGTACCTCACCATTGCGAGGCTTCAGACAGGATGTTCTCAGAGGGAAGTGGCCACTGAGCTTAGAGTGTCACAGAGTGTCATCAGCAGGTTGCGAAAGAGATACAGAGAGACTGGAAGAGTCACAGAAAGGCATAGAAGTGGACGTCCTTTGGCCACATCCCGCGTTGATGACCGCTTCATTGTGAACAGTGCCCTGCGGTACCGGATGATGAATGCCACTCAACTCCAGGCACATTTAAGGGAGATGAGAGGCACCCAAGTGTCATGTCAGACCATTTGAAACCGTTTACATCAATGTGTTCTGTGTGCTAGACGACCTGCAAAGGGTACCTGACCACACCACCAGGCACAGGCGTCGGGCCAGGGAGCTTTTACGCTGGATGAGGGACCAGTGGACCTCAGTGCTGTTCTCTGATGAAAGTCAATTCACGTTGAGCAGAAATGATGGCTGCCAACGATGTTGGAGACGTCAAGGAGAGCGCTATGCATCATCCACTGTTGTGGTGGTGTTACAGTCTGGGCAGGTGTGTCTACTCAATACAGAACTACATCTTGTGAATGGTACAGTGACAAGCCAATACTACCTGAATAACATCATTAATCCAGTTATTGTGCCCCTGCATGAACAACACAGGCCTAATTTCTTCATCATGGACGACAATCCTCCGGCTCAACGAGGTCGCATCATTAGGGAACAGCTGCTGGAGGCTGGGGTACCTCAAATGGAGTGGCCTGCACTTTCTCCAGACCTTCCAGAAATCTAACAGCAGCAGACATTCCCCTATTTACATCAACGGGTCTGAAGTTGAGCGTGTCTCCAGCTTTAAGTTCCTGGGTGTCCACATCTCTGAGGATCTGTCCTGGCATCTGAACACCTCAACTCTGGTTCGGAAGGCGCAACAGCGTCTTTACTTCCTAAGGAGACTGAAGAAAGTTCACCTATCCCCCAAGATCCTGACCAACTTTTACCGCTGCATCATTGAGAGCATCTTGACGAGCTCCATCACAGTGTGGCATGGCAGCTCCACGATGTGTGAAAAGAAATCATTGCAAAGGGTTGTGAAAACCGCCCAACGCATCATCGGCACCCAACTACCTGCCATTGGGTCTCTTCACCACAGTAGATGTCTGCGCAGAGCACACAAAATAATCAAGACTCCTCCCACCCGAGTCACAAACTGTTCAACCTTCCATCCAGGAGGAGATACAGGTCCATCCTCACCAGAACCAGTAGGTTTAGGGCCAGTTTTTTTCCTTCAACCATAAAACTACTGAACTCTACACTACACCGCTAGGACACTCATGTCTTTCTACACTTACCACTTTACAGTTCTGCTCCACTCTGTACATTCTGTTAATATAATATTTTTCTCTGTTAAACATTCTGTTGTACATTCTGTTATAATATAAGTTTTTCTCAGTGTGTAATATAATTAATGTACATATTGTCCATTTCATAGATTACACCTAGTATTATCTATTTTTCTCTATTTATATGAATTTACATATACTATATTTATACATACTATATAATATATGTATATTATCTGTTACTGTTGTACAAACATTGTACATAATGTACACATTTTTAGCACAATTATAATTACACCTGTCACTTTATCTACTGTAAATACTACTTGCACATACTTCTCTATGCACACTCTGACATAGCCTTATTTATCGATGTACATATTTACATATTTATCTGCACTTGTTCATTGGCAGAATTTCTATTATTTGTACTTCTGGTAGATGCTAAACAGCATTTCATTGCCATGTACCTGCACTCTGCAATGACAATGAAGTTGAATCTATCTATCTATCTATCTATCTATCTATCTATCTATCTATCTATCTATCTATCTATCTATCTATCTATCTGTCTGTCTATCTATCTATCTATCTATCTATCTATCTATCTATCTATCTATCTAATGCACAGGGTTTCACCCTGTCCACCAGGTGCCTCAAAAGCGATGGGCCAAAACGGGCAGATGTGAACGTTTGTGTGCATCGCTGCATGTCAAAGCTTTTCCGTAGGACAGAAATACCTGTTCTCGTCTAGACCTGATCGGTTAGCAGTACACCCCACATGGCTCGCCAGCTCATCACAGGGCACTGCGCAAATACATTCACGCCCTCGCTCATACCTAATAGCGATTTGTTTCAGCCTATCCACCTACTGGCGTGTCTTTTGCAGGTGAGAGGAAACCGGAGAACACCCAGTGTACACGCACGGGGACTCCGGACAGACTGCAAACTGGTGACCCTGCAGCTGAGAGGTGGGACCTCTTTTAAGTCTTTTGAGACAGTCTGTGCAGACATTCTGTTGATCTTAAAGCGAATTGTTTAAACTGCTGTTTCCTCAGGTGTAACTCATCCGGAATTGCCGTAAATTGCCACTAGAGGCCAATCCTGGGTGCTGCGCACAGCTGCACGAGGCCCACACACCTGTTTGTGTCTCCCTGGTGGTCTAGTGGCTAGGATTCGGCGCTCTCACCGCCGCGGCCCGGGTTCGATTCCCGGCCAGGGAAGCGAACTATTTTTCGTGTCCGGCTAGAGCTAGCAGCTGCAAGAAGTGGGTTCACTGAAACTTCCCGGCGGCTAGTAAAAGCTGTCCTTCGAGCCGGATTTGAACCAGCGACCTAAGGATGTCCATTTATAAGCACCTACAGTCCTCCGCTCTACCAGCTGAGCTATCGAAGGGCGGGTGCAGGGCCATCTTTGGGCAGCGACCTGGCAAACAGGACCCCTGGCGATTTTGTCTGTTACGAGCCATGTAGTGCAGCGGTTTCAGGGGCACTAGGCCAGATTTACTGGGGCCTATAAATGTGCTTGTCGTTGTTGGACCCTTCTCTCCGCTCTACCAGCTGTGCCGAAGCTGGGGAACCATAGTCTGTTTCGGGTGGGGAAGAAAGGAAAAAAATGGGAAAGGAGGGGAAGGAAGAAAAAAGAGAAGAAAAGAGAAAAAAGAGAAGAAGAGAAAGAAAGGAAGAAAGCAAAGGAGAGACAGAGTGCCACGTGTGATTCATATGCACCTGTTTTGTAATTTTTTTAAAAATATGTGCTAAAAATAAGTCCCCCTCCCATCCACATCGACCCAGACCGACCGAATCCCACTTCAGACAAGGATTAAATTAATTTATATAATTTAATTCAGTTTAGAAATGGCAACTGTTAGTCTACAGAAACCTTCCTGCTGTCAAAATGAGTCAAGTTCTAACTCCTGTGTAGTTAGTTGACTTTGATTATTTAATTATCTGTAAAATATGGCTCAGTACGTACTGTTAGAAATATTGTCTTTTTTTATTTTACATAGATAAGAATACAGCACAAGACACACACCATAACAATATACATAAGTGATAAATTATTATAAAATACTAACAAAGTATAGAAATCTATGAACAAAAAACTACCAATATTTATATTATTAAATATATATGTTGAAGCACACACCTAAATAAACTTATAATGATAAAACAAAGAATACATTCAAGTCAGGTCAAGAATCTTTTATTGTCCTTTTGAACACATATAGCTGATGCAGTACACAGTGAAATGAGACCACGTTCCTCCAGGACCCTGGTGCTACATAAACAACATAACATAATTACAAAACACAGAGCTAAGGACGGAAAGTAAGCTGTCCTAGCTTCATAAAGTACATTGTGTGCAACTTGGTGCTAACAGTGCAAGACAAAAGACAGTGCAAAGAGATAATACAGTACGTATAGCAGCAGTTGAATAATGAGCAAATACAATTCAAATAATACATTATTTAATACATGTACCCTAATAATAAATACAAGTGACAAATTATAAAATAGCAATATATTAAACTATAAACAAAACAGAAAAATACTATTTAAACATCAAATGTTGAAATATAAAATACATGTAACTTTGTAAGAATACAAGCACTATATGCAACATAATCTATATTTTCTTTATTTTTTTGAGCAACTGCTGTTTCGTCTCTGTCACTGGACAATAAATTCTGGCCTTGTCCTGGCTATGTCCAGTTGCTGATGTCCTAGAACGACCACACTTTCCGCAAGTGTCAGCCTTCACTTAATGTATGCACGTGGTTGACATGGCACAGATGGTTGAAATGCTGTTGGAGGAACACGGCTTGGTTGATGGACCATCACGTAGGGTGGAGTACTGCTGGGCTGGGGAGTGCTGGTTGCTGAGGCTCCAGGGTCCATGTCCAGGGTCCGAATGTGGGTTCGGTGTGGGGACCATGCTTGATAAAAGTGCTGGGCTCGATGGAAACAGCACCAGCTTGCGCCAGTATGACTAAAACATGATGAAAAAAATATACATTAACAGTCTACATATATGGCAGTAAAATTTAAGCAGTGGGTAAAGAGTTTAGGTGAGATATTTCAGATGTAATATACTGAGATGAATAATACCAGTACACTATGATGAATAATACCAGTACACTATGATGAATAATACCAGTACACTATGATGAATAATACCAGTACACTATGATGTATAATTTTTTTGTTTATTTATAACACTTATCAATACATGATACACATCGAGGCATGGATTTAAACAAAAAACAGCTCTTACCTGGGGCGGTATAATGTTCCAAATCCTCCTAAAAATTAAGGTTACTCACAGCACATGATTATAATACTCCAAAAGTTATTTCAAAAATGATCTATTATCTATAAAGCTATTGCAAAAAATTATCGAATAATAAACACAAACTAAAGTTAAAATATGAAGTCTAAACGAACCAGCGTGTGCGCTCTGCTTAAATGTCAGTTTAAAGACGATACGAATTAAAAAAAACAAACCTCTTCACTCACTCTAGCTGACGCAATCACACTAATAATAATAATGATAAATAGTGACGATAACAAGACTAACAATAATAATAATAATAACAATAATAATAATAATAATAATAATAATAACAAACATCATCATCATCTCCGTGGACCCCAATGCGCACGTGGGGTCGCATCTCTTCATCTTTGACGTCATCTGCGTCATCGCTGCTGTAGAGTGGTTTATTTGTATTTAAACTGTCTCCATGGTGATGACGCGTTCATCGAGTAGTTTCAAGTCAAAACCTGCATTGAGTTTCTGCGTGGCAACAGATAAACATCGTCTCCATCACCACAACTCTACAGATCTACAACTCTACAAGTCAACTCTACAATCAGCGACTTTCAACGAAGGACTTCTGAACACACCATGTCTATCCGAGGATTTCTTCAGGGACTGAAGAACTGGACTCTGGGTGAGATCGCCTGTGCTGCGGGTCTGGTCACTCTGTCTGCCGGTGCGGGATACTTCATTTACCGCAGCCTCCGGACAGAAAGAGCTCCTCCTGACCACACTGAGCTTCCTCAAGGTAGGAGGAGCTTTATCCTACCTCGTGATTTTATTGTCTCACTGATTTTACAATGAATCCAGTAGAAGGTACAGTGTTACAGTCTAATGTTATGTAGCTAACAAGCGACCTCATCTACTGCTAACAATTAGCCTCATGCTAGTTATCGTGCTAGCGAACTTGGCTACTGGTTTAAATTACACAATAAAGTCCTTAAACTTGGTTCAAGAATGTATTTTATTTCTACAATGAATTATTTACCCTGTTAGTAGGTCACTTTTAACAGCCCTGGCTACTGGTTTTACACTAAATCATGCTTAGCCTTGTGATTCTCCAGCTAGCGCGCTAACAGACTTTAGCCGATTTTTAGCGATTTAAATGACACTGTAATAGTTGGACTTATCATATTCTCAAGCTCTAGAGAACCTGTCTATTTGTTGTAATTATTACGCAATTAATTGGTAAATATAATATAAATATAATGTTTAGCCTAATGTTAGTTAAGCTGCTAGCGAACTTGGCTGTTGGTTTAAAGACACTAAAATCCTGAACCGAGTTGATGAGCTTGAACAACGAGAATTTCATTTATTTCTACAATATAATATTCATCCCCATTAAAAAGTGACTTTTAACAACCCTGACTACTGGTTTTACACTAAATCATGTTTAGACTACTGATTAATCAGCTCTCCTAAAGGGCTTGGTTACAGGTGTATGTTATCTACCTAGAGAACTTCACTAATCATTTTATTTACACAATATCATAGTGAGTATGAAGCTAGTTAGCTTGATGAACTCAGTTTTAATAATTACACAGTATAATATTTGTATAGATTTGGGTGGTGGACAGGGGCAGGAGGTTTTAGAGAGTTTAATCAGTTCACATGTACAGTGAATTTACACAATCTGATTGCTACAATTTGTCTGTTTCTTCACAAGTTAACTAATTATCAAACTTGACAGGTTATTAAGCATTAATAGGAAAGTTTGATGTGTAATTGAAGAGTCAGAATTCTGAGTCCCATAAAAGTGATTTTATTACAGAGCCTGTGGATGTGCTGGGGGAATCAGTAGGTACTCCCTCTGTCCTCCAGGTATGTGTCTGATAAATAGTAATATTTAGCTTCATTTGAAACCTGTAGGTCACTTTTGTCTAAGTGTGTGTGTGTGTGTGTGTGTGCACGTTAAGGTCGTTGAGCCAATCCTGCAGCTGCTGCCCCCCGAACCTCAGGACGAGCCTTCAGCTGTCATTCTGGTAAACAAATCATTCATTTATTTACTAAAACCAATCAATAGATTTTACAAGGTTGTGTTTACTGTTAAGAGTGTTAGTATGAATCTGATTTGATAAGAAGCACTTATGATCTTCATGCTCTCCATTTCACAGCCGCTCGATGCTGATGAGCCGAACAACGCCTGCCGCGATGTCCAGTGCGTGTCTGCAGACTCCTCCCTCTCCCAGTCTGGGGTATTCTACAGTGCTGCAGCTGAGATACAAACACACAAACACCCTTCTTTACAAGTTCTAATGTTTACTTTTGTTTCTCTATTTCTAGCCAGTGGACATTAGAAGAGACATAGCTGGAATGATAAGGGGTCCAGAGAGTCGGCTCTACTGCTTTGACACTGCAGAGACATGCTGCTTGACTCTCGAGGTAATCACAGTCTTTATTACTCTGGTGAAGGGAATGGACATTTTTAAATTGACATGGTTTTTAGCATTTTGTTGAAATGTGGGTCTTGAATTTCATCTAATTGTCATTTGCAGGGATTCCCTTATTATACCAGCTATGAGGGTAGATTCACTGGCATTCAGGTAAGGGACTATTCATTGTGGCATTGTAAAATTATGGTAATTGCGTTGACTAATTTTGTTTGTGTGTTTTAAGGTTGTTGAGCCAACTGTTCAGCTGCTGCCTACTGAAGAAGACCAAGACTCTTCACCTGTTTTTCTGGTAACCAGAGCTTTAAGGAAAGCTATAGAATATTAGTATGAAACTGCTATGATCAGAAGCATTCACGATCTTCCTGCTTTTCTTTACACAGCCACTCGATGCTGGTGAGCTGATCAGCGCCCACCGAAACATACAGTTCCTCTCTTCAGACCCCTCCATCTCCCAGTTTAAGGTATTCTACAGTGCAGCAACTGAGATACAAACACACAAACACCCTTCTTTACAAGTTCTGATGTCTAGTTTTGTTTCTCTATTTCCAGTCAGTGGACATGAAGTCCTACTTCTTGGGGATGATAAGGGGCCCACAGAGTCGTCTGTGTTGGTTTAAAACCACCACGACACACTGCTTGACTCACCTGGTAATCACAGACTTGATTATTCTGAGGAAGAGAATTGACCTTGATGATTATTAGATGCTCACGTTTGTGAAATAGATCTTGAGTTCCAGCTATTTGTCATTTGCAGGGATTCCCTTATCATACCACCATAGAGGATTGTTTCTCTGGCATACAGGCAAGGGATTATTCGTTGTGGCATTAGGAAACTTTTGCTAATTGCAGTGACTAATTGTGTTCACTTTAAATTGTTCTTTTAAGTCTGAATCTGGGAGGGTTACAGAGTTCATCTCCTGTAACCGAGTGGAGACATCGTTCATCGTGCCACATTATAACACGGTAAATTTATTGCACTGTCATGAAGTGTATATTGTAGTTAGTAACTTTTGGAATTTTGTCAGATGTACTTTTATTTGTCTGCAGTGACAATATATTTTTTTATTCAGCACAAAACCGTTAAAACGGTAACCTGCGATTACCTGTATGTGGCTGGAGATGGGCAGCTATACACCTCCACCTGGGAGTATGACCAGAACGACTCTGAGGTAATTCCGAGTTTCAGATCTGATGTGTATCTACATATGTTGCTATTCCCCTGGTTCGGATGCTGTAAAATTTACTGTGTGAGTTTTAATGATTTAATGATTCGGATTGCAGGAGAATGAGGAGGAGGTGGAGATGGAGGTGCCCTTTATTTGGTACGATCCTATTCACTGTTTATTGATGTAATAGTGTATTGTATGTTTAACACACACTAAGCATTTACATCTCTTCTTCCTTAGCTGCCATCTCTTAGAAAGAGGGGTGACTGACATCGGCCTGAAGGTGCCCGCTGTCCGTGAGGCGTTCGCTGTGAGCAAAACCTTTCTTCAGCTGCTGTTATTGCGCAGGTAAAGTCCACTCTGCTTTAACGTATATTGTGTGCTGTCTTATATTCAGACTTTGCTTGCCAGCATCCACATCCAGGACTTCTTGTTCGTGGTGGGAAAAAGGATTGTCATGCGACTGGCAGCAGCTAACAACCAGGTGACTTTAGAATGATGAAAGACTGTTTGATTTTTGTGATGAACATCCTTTCAGTTACTCAGTCATAGCCAAAGTGAGTTACAGAGATTTTCTTGTTTGTTTGAACAGGATGTAGTTGGTGTGCAGTTGGCATACGAGGCCCTGATTCGATTCCTGAGGACGCCTTCATATCAGGATTCGATTAAAGGAGAGCTCTCCGGGCCCGATGTAAGCTAATAAACGCCTGTGTGAAATGACAGATGTTTAAACAGAAAAGATTTTGATAATATAGAAAACTGAACGTCAATATGTGAAGCTAATTTCTTTTTGTACCTTTACTCCTCTGTGCAGGTCTACCACTACAACTTCCTGGATATTTTTTATGAGCTGATTCTCTTCGGCTTCTTTAAAAATGGCTCAACACCTCAGCTAGTAAGTGTCTCATCAGATTTAAGTTTCAGAACATGGTCTATTTTACCTCATTTTGATTTCCCTTATTTTTTAATCCTGATAAAACATGGCAAAAAGTCTGTTGTCTTTCTTTTCTAAAGTTTAAGGGAGGATTCTTGGAGCGCCTGCTTCAGCTCATCAGCATGTGGGATATAGACGTGTGGGAGCCTGCAGCAGAGCTGTACTTCAAAGTGCTTATTGTAAGTGTTCCAATATCTTCTGATGCCACGATACACAAATTCTCAGGATTGTACCTTAAACTCAGTGACACTATGTTGAATCTGTGTGTCATTTGTCAATAGGATCACCTTACACAGCTTTTTGAAGTACTGTTCACTCAGCCTCTGGAGCTCTACAGCAACCCAGCAGCCTTAGCCTCCATAATACAGATTCTCGTCCAGCAGCACGTCCAGCAGATGATGAACATTTTGGAGAAGCTCTGAGCAATGTCTTTCCCTTTGCCCTCTTCATCTTTTCTTCCTCTGTTTCATTTCATGTTTCTTCTTTTCTCTCACTTCTTTTTCCTACATTGCTCAGGCTCTCCATATGTGAGTATGAATTAATTTTATTCCTATTTTAGATTAATGTAATATTTTTAAAATCTCTTTTTTTTCCTACAGGTTGTACAGTGAACCCCAGGACTGAAGAAGGGCTTAACCCTATCTTAAGATCCCTTATCCCTTAATAATCATCCCTTATTAATCTATCCCTCTATTCCTGTCCCACTCCCTCATTCCCATAAATACCCTATAGTTCATAAATAGATAAGTAGAATTGATTGTAAGTAAACTTATATCTGTATAGTGCTTATATGCTTTATTTTAATAAATTTTTATATTTGTTCCTATTTCAGTCTCATTCTGAGTATTTTTAGTCATCAGTATATCTGTATATTTTTCCTTTAAAAAGCAACACAAAATGAATGTTTCACTTATATACAGATCCTTTTTAAAGAATTTCTTTTAAATGGTTCACTAAAATGTAAAAAATAGCATTTTATATTATATAATGTATTTATGTATTATACAATATATTATTTAATCTAAAAACACAAGCATGAACACAATGGCAGAAAAGAATGGAGCTCCACATTGAAGTGATAAAACAAGATGAAGGTCTTACAATACACTATACAGTTACTGGGGTGTGGTATAAATAAAAAACATGAGGTAATTATTATTAATTGGTAATCATAGTAATGTAAATAATAGGATAAGGCCTTCAACCTTCCCTCTGCTCTGTTCCCCACCTTTTCTACATGAGGTATCACGCTGACCAGAGAAAGGGTCAGTGTACTGCTCATGATTTTTGAGTTAGTGGTAAACACAAGTCAGTGTCATAGGAAGTCTCTTTCTGTTCCCATCCTCTCCTGTCTTCACTACAGCCATGTAAGTTAAATGCCCCCCCCAACCCCAGATTTTGTTGATCCCGGAGCTGCACCCTCGTTGCCGGACACCCCGACTTCCTGGCCTGCCCCTTTAGATACACCTCTACTGTGTAATAATTTAAAATCTGTGTAATAATCTGTAATATTGACATGTAATGCTAAGGAGGAATCTTCATCTATCTTCATCAATAAATAAATCCAGGGAGCAACAATCACTTGTGTATTATGTGGGAGAAACTCTTACTCAGATCATAAAGAGGCAATGTTTGTGACGTAATCCTGGAAAAAGTGTTATATGAGATGGATATTATATCATTATTATTAACCTATCCTTTTTAATAAATGTAATATTTTGTAAAATTTTATTCATGTTAAAAAACATTATTCCATGTTATTTAATTCATTCATGTTCTTATTTTCTTTTGGGTAATGAACCAGTATTTTCTTTTACCACCTGAATAGCTTGTTCTCTTTCCATAGACAATTATGTACTCTTTATCTTGTCTTAGGCCTACAGACTGCATAATGCAGATTTATCCCTGTATAACTGTCTGTTAGACACATTTCAACAGTATCCATCTGACCAATAACCACAAAGAAATAAAAAGTGACATTCTTTACTTCTGCTTCATTCTTGATTTACTATTGTTGCAGTTCCAAGCTGCTTGATAAAACAACAGAAAAGAGATGTTGAAATGAACAATTCAGAATACCTTCAGAGGACCTTGTATTATATAAAGCTGCTATAAAAGTGCATGTGCAGAAATAATCACTCCTCATGGAAAGTTTATTGAATAGAGTATTAAGAAGAAGAAGTATTATAATGTGTGTGTGTGTTGTTTCACAAAGACAGTAAGACAGTACTTAGACAGTAAAGTCTGATCCTGAGGTTGATGAGATGAATGTGTGGGACACTCGGATGGATTATCATAAAGGAGATTCACTGTGAATACCACAATTTTCACAGTTTTAGTTAAGCTGTTCTTATTAAAATGATCGTTTTTATTTATTAATCTTTAGGAATTCACTGCTTAAGAAGTGATCTATGAGCAGTAGATATAAAGAGCTGTGCAGTAACTCCAGAGGAAATGAAAGCCATTATTGAGCTGAGTGAAATGTAACAGTTTTTTATTTTTTATTTTATTAGCAGTAACAACAAAAAAGTCTATTTTTAAGAATTTATCTTCAGATGTTTAATATAAAAGCTGTTTCCTGGTTGACAGGTAATTTCTTTATTTTCTGCTCTCTGGTTGAGCATCGCCTGGCTTGCTTTCTACAGCTTCAGCCTCAGCTTCTTCCTGAACCATGTTTTCAGCCTCATCCACTTCTAAAAAAAAAAAAAATCTTGATTAGCTTTTTCAATATGATGTAATGTTTAGATTGTATTCATTGACACAGATAAAATGTTGCACTTCAATTCCTCATTAATTTAATATCAGCAGATCACCAGGTACATTACCGATATCATGACATGATATTAATACCTGCTTTGATGACCCGGACTTTCTTCTTTCTTCTGCCTCGTGTCCCTTTTGGTCCATTTCTTCTTCTCCTTTTCACAGCTGGTGCTTTCCACAGCAGATGTGCTGTTCTCTGGTTCTACAGCTTCGGACTCAGCTTCAGCCTGAACCAAGTTTTCAGCCTCATCTACTTCTGAAAAGAATTTGCATTTTACATGTGGTGTAATGTTTAGATTGTATTCATTGACACAGATATAATGTTTCATATCAATTCCTCATTAATTTAATATCAACAGATCTCCAGGTACATTGCTGACATCATGACATGATATTAATATTCATACCTGCTTTGTTGACCAGGACTTTCTTCTTTCCTCCTCCTGGTGTCCCTCTCGTGGGCCAGAAACAAAATCATGATTCACAATTAAAATCTGATATAAAGTTTTGACTAAATTAATTGACACAGATAAACTTCATTATTATTGATATTTATTACATAATTAGGAAATAATATACAATGTCTTAAACACTACCACTATTGACATTTTTGATTATTAATAATACTTTTTTATTAATAAAGGATGAATTTGTATTTTTTTTTAAACTTTTTTTTAATTTTGTTTAGTTACTTATTTCTTTGAGTAGTTGATGTTCAGAGGGATCGTGTGCAGTTTAGTTTACAGTTAAAGAGCTGTATCAGTGTGAGTGATTGCTTTTACAAACTTCTTCTGGAAAGTTACATGATACACAATTTATTTATTTTATTTTATTTTTCAGCTTCTGTCTGCAGCACCTTCAAGCATTTATCTTATGAACATTGTCCATGTCGGTTTTGTGGTATCCTGAACTAAATATTATTATCGCAATGGAAAATGCTTCCTGGATTGACCACTAGGTGTCACTGTGTGATTACTGCTGTTAATATGCTCTCACTAGTTACTGAGAGAGTTGAGTTTTTGGGCTGAAAATGAAGAAAATCTAATCGGTTGTATGCCAGGTTCATTTTTGTTCATTTACTTACTCATTTTCTGGCTGCTCGTCATTTCAGCGGTTTTCATAAAGACATTAATATAATTAACATTAAACTAGCATCCAGAGTCTGCTTGTCATACATTGCTGAGAGAAACATGGCGATCATGAGTGTCTGAGAAATTACAAGCTTCTTACAGATTTCTTTTTTTAATGCTAAAGTCAGCCCTGTTCTGTTGTTTATGTCCATAATAGGTAAACATTTCTGTGTCAGAGTTTCATACAGTTAGAGGATGAACTGATTTACATGAGAGCATTGTGTATAACATGCCCCATACAGGAAGTATTTATATTTATACATTTTTTATACTGTGTAGTAATTATACTTTGTTTATCAGGGAGAAAGAGTTACTGAAGGAGAAGAGGCGAAAAAGACTTAGTTACTTTTCCCCGAACAAAAGGTACAAACCTTTGCATAGTAAACTTTCATATTTAAGCAATGCAAATGTTTTAAAGTCTTTGTAATTGCCTAATGTTTCTAAGCTCTAATTATTACTCATGTATTGTTTAATGCTTCGAAGAAAAGCAGACTTTTACCAGAAGCTCTTTTAGAAAAGCTGGGGAACAATAGTCTGTTTCGGGTGGGGAAGAAAGGAAAAAAATGGGGAAGAAGGGGAAAGAGAGAAAAAGAGAAAAAAAGAGAAGAAAATGTGCGTTTTTACAAACAAATCAGAAAAAATTCAAGTCCCCCTCCCATCCACACTGATCCGGCTCGAATCCCACCTCAGACAAGGATTAAATATTGCATTTTGTTTAGAAATGGCAACTGTTATTCTACAGAAACAGTCCTGCTGTCAAAATGAGTCAAGTTCTAAGTCCGGTGTAGTTAGTTGACTTCAATTATTTAATTATCTGCAAAATATGACCTACTGTTAGAAATATTGTCTGACACACACCATAACAATATACATAAGTGATGAATTATTATAAAATACTAACAAAGTATAGAAATCTATAAACGAAAAACTACCAATATTTATATTATTAAGTATAGATTTAATAATATAAATAAAAAAAAAGTTAAGGATATTCGGCTTTGGGTGAAATTTCAGGATGCACCTAAAATGCACTATAACCTTTACAGGTGAACTTAATTTGACCTTCTCTACACTTTTGAATGCACATGTCCAACTGTTCAGTGTTTCAGTACTTTTTGCATAACTTGCTGTTTTCTAACAAGATGCTTAATGGCAAAATTCACAACTGGTGTTTGATCCATGAATCGACCAATACATTTTCTGGTTCAATTAGAATTGGTATTTAAACAGTCCTCTTCATCATGCTGTTCACATTTTGACATCATGAGACACCAAGACCATACCTAACAATTGATCAACAGTACCTCACCATTGCGAGGCTTCAGACAGGATGTTCTCAGAGGGAAGTGGCCACTGAGCTTACAGTGTCACAGAGTGTCATCAGCAGGTTGCGAAAAGAGATACAGAGAGACTGGAAGAGTCACAGAAAGGCATAGAAGTGGACGTCCTTTGGCCACATCCCGCTTCATTGTGAACAGTGCCCTGCGGTACTGGATGATGAATGCCACTCAACTCCAGGCACATTTAAGGGAGATGAGAGGCACCCAAGTGTCATGTCAGACCATTTGAAACCATTTACATCAATGTGTTCTGTGTGCTAGACGACCTGCAAAGGGTACCTGACCACACCACCAGGCACAGGCGTCGGGCCAGGGAGCTTTTACGCTGGATGAGGGACCAGTGGACCTCAGTGCTGTTCTCTGATGAAAGTCAATTCACGTTGAGCAGAAATGATGGCTGCCAACGATGTTGGAGACGTCAAGGAGAGCGCTATGCATCAGCCACTGTTGTGGTGGTGTTACAGTCTGGGCAAGTGTGTCTACTCAATACAGAACTGCCCTACATCTTGTGAATGGTACAGTGACAAGCCAATACTACCTGAATAACATCATTAATCCAGTTATTGTGCCCCTGCATGAACAACACAGGCCTAATTTCTTCATCATGGACGACAATCCTCCGGCTCAACGAGGTCGCATCATTAGGGAACAGCTGCTGGAGGCTGGGGTACCTCAAATGGAGTGGCCTGCACTTTCTCCAGACCTTCCAGAAATCTAACAGCAGCAGACATTCCCCTATTTACATCAACGGGTCTGAAGTTGAGCGTGTCTCCAGCTTTAAGTTCCTGGGTGTCCACATCTCTGAGGATCTGTCCTGGCATCTGAACACCTCAACTCTGGTTCGGAAGGCGCAACAGCGTCTTTACTTCCTAAGGAGACTGAAGAAAGTTCACCTATCCCCCAAGATCCTGACCAACTTTTACCGCTGCATCATTGAGAGCATCTTGACGAGCTCCATCACAGTGTGGCATGGCAGCTCCACGATGTGTGAAAAGAAATCATTGCAAAGGGTTGTGAAAACCGCCCAACGCATCATCGGCACCCAACTACCTGCCATTGGGTCTCTTCACCACAGTAGATGTCTGCGCAGAGCACACAAAATAATCAAAGACTCCTCCCACCCGAGTCACAAACTGTTCAACCTTCCATCCAGGAGGAGATACAGGTCCATCCTCACCAGAACCAGTAGGTTTAGGGCCAGTTTTTTTCCTTCAACCATAAAACTACTGAACTCTACACTACACCGCTAGGACACTCATGTCTTTCTACACTTACCACTTTACAGTTCTGCTCCACTCTGTACATTCTGTTAATATAATATTTTTCTCTGTTAAACATTCTGTTGTACATTCTGTTATAATATAAGTTTTTCTCAGTGTGTAATATAATTAATGTACATATTGTCCATTTCATAGATTACACCTAGTATTATCTATTTGTCTCTATTTATATGAATTTACATATACTATATTTATACATACTATATAATATATGTATATTATCTGTTACTGTTGTACAAACATTGTACATAATGTACACATTTTTAGCACAATTATAATTACACCTGTCACTTTATCTACTGTAAATACTACTTGCACATACTTCTCTATGCACACTCTGACATAGCCTTATTTATCGATGTACATATTTACATATTTATCTGCACTTGTTCATTGGCAGAATTTCTATTATTTGTACTTCTGGTAGATGCTAAACAGCATTTCATTGCTATGTACCTGCACTCTGCAATGACAATGAAGTTGAATCTATCTATCTATCTATCTATCTATCTATCTATCTATCTATCTATCTATCTATCTATCTATCTATCTATCTATCTATCTATCTATCTATCTATCTATCTATCTATCTATCTATCTGTCTGTCTATCTATCTATCTATCTATCTATCTATCTATCTAATGCACAGGGTTTCACCCTGTCCACCAGGTGCCTCAAAAGCGATGGGCCAAAACGGGCAGATGTGAACGTTTGTGTGCATCGCTGCATGTCAAAGCTTTTCCGTAGGACAGAAATACCTGTTCTCGTCTAGACCTGATCGGTTAGCAGTACACCCCACATGGCTCGCCAGCTCATCACAGGGCACTGCGCAAATACATTCACGCCCTCGCTCATACCTAATAGCGATTTGTTTCAGCCTATCCACCTACTGGCGTGTCTTTTGCAGGTGAGAGGAAACCGGAGAACACCCAGTGTACACGCACGGGGACTCCGGACAGACTGCAAACTGGTGACCCTGCAGCTGAGAGGTGGGACCTCTTTTAAGTCTTTTGAGACAGTCTGTGCAGACATTCTGTTGATCTTAAAGCGAATTGTTTAAACTGCTGTTTCCTCAGGTGTAACTCATCCGGAATTGCCGTAAATTGCCACTAGAGGCCAATCCTGGGTGCTGCGCACAGCTGCACGAGGCCCACACACCTGTTTGTGTCTCCCTGGTGGTCTAGTGGCTAGGATTCGGCGCTCTCACCGCCGCGGCCCGGGTTTGATTCCCGGCCAGGGAAGCGAACTATTTTTCGTGTCCGGCTAGAGCTAGCAGCTGCAAGAAGTGGGTTCACTGGAAACTTCCCGGCGGCTAGTAAAAGCTGTCCTTCGAGCCGGATTTGAACCAGCGACCTAAGGATGTCCATTTATAAGCACCTACAGTCCTCCGCTCTACCAGCTGAGCTATCGAAGGGCGGGTGCAGGGCCATCTTTGGGCAGCGACCTGGCAAACAGGACCCCTGGCGATTTTGTCTGTTACGAGCCATGTAGTGCAGCGGTTTCAGGGGCACTAGGCCAGATTTACTGGGGCCTATAAATGTGCTTGTCGTTGTTGGACCCTTCTCTCCGCTTCTACCAGCTGTGCCGAAGCTGGGGAACCATAGTCTGTTTCGGGTGGGGAAGAAAGGAAAAAAATGGGAAAGGAGGGGAAGGAAGAAAAAAGAGAAGAAAAGAGAAAAAAGAGAAGAAGAGAAAGAAAGGAAGAAAGCAAAGGAGAGACAGAGTGCCACGTGTGATTCATATGCACCTGTTTTGTAATTTTTTTAAAAATATGTGCTAAAAATAAGTCCCCCTCCCATCCACATCGACCCAGACCGACCGAATCCCACTTCAGACAAGGATTAAATTAATTTATATAATTTAATTCAGTTTAGAAAATGGCAACTGTTAGTCTACAGAAACCTTCCTGCTGTCAAAATGAGTCAAGTTCTAACTCCTGTGTAGTTAGTTGACTTTGATTATTTAATTATCTGTAAAATATGGCTCAGTACGTACTGTTAGAAATATTGTCTTTTTTTATTTTACATAGATAAGAATACAGCACAAGACACACACCATAACAATATACATAAGTGATAAATTATTATAAAATACTAACAAAGTATAGAAATCTATGAACAAAAAACTACCAATATTTATATTATTAAATATATATGTTGAAGCACACACCTAAATAAACTTATAATGATAAAACAAAGAATACATTCAAGTCAGGTCAAGAATCTTTTATTGTCCTTTTGAACACATATAGCTGATGCAGTACACAGTGAAATGAGACCACGTTCCTCCAGGACCCTGGTGCTACATAAACAACATAACATAATTACAAAACACAGAGCTAAGGACGGAAAGTAAGCTGTCCTAGCTTCATAAAGTACATTGTGTGCAACTTGGTGCTAACAGTGCAAGACAAAAGACAGTGCAAAGAGATAATACAGTACGTATAGCAGCAGTTGAATAATGAGCAAATACAATTCAAATAATACATTATTTAATACATGTACCCTAATAATAAATACAAGTGACAAATTATAAAATAGCAATATATTAAACTATAAACAAAACAGAAAAATACTATTTAAACATCAAATGTTGAAATATAAAATACATGTAACTTTGTAAGAATACAAGCACTATATGCAACATAATCTTTTTTGAGCAACTGCTGTTTCGTCTCTGTCACTGGACAATAAATTCTGGCCTTATCCTGGCTATGTCCAGTTGCTGATGTCCTAGAACGACCACACTTTCTGCAAGTGTCAGCCTTCACTTAATGTATGCACGTGGTTGACATGGCACAGGTGGTTGAAATGCTGTTGGAGGAACACGGCTTGGTTGATGGACCATCACGTAGGGTGGAGTACTGCTGGGCTGGGGAGTGCTGGTTGCTGAGGCTCCAGGGTCCATGTCCAGGGTCCGAATGTGGGTTCGGTGTGGGGACCATGCTTGATAAAAGTGCTGGGCTCGATGGAAACAGCACCAGCTTGCGCCAGTATGACTAAAACATGATGAAAAAAATATACATTAACAGTCTACATATATGGCAGTAAAATTTAAGCAGTGGGTAAAGAGTTTAGGTGAGATATTTCAGATGTAATATACTGAGATGAATAATACCAGTACACTATGATGAATAATACCAGTACACTATGATGAATAATACCAGTACACTATGATGAATAATACCAGTACACTATGATGTATAATTTTTTTGTTTATTTATAACACTTATCAATACATGATACACATCGAGGCATGGATTTAAACAAAAAACAGCTCTTACCTGGGCGGTATAATGTTCCAAATCCTCCTAAAAATTAAGGTTACTCACAGCACATGATTATAATACTCCAAAAGTTATTTCAAAAATGATCTATTATCTATAAAGCTATTGCAAAAATTATCGAATAATAAACACAAACTAAAGTTAAAATATGAAGTCTAAACGAACCAGCGTGTGCGCTTCTGCTTAAATGTCAGTTTAAAGGCGATCACAATTAAAAAAACAAACCTCTTCACTCACTCTAGCTGACGCAATCACACTAATAATAATAATGATAAATAGTGACGATAACAAGACTAACAATAATAATAATAATAACAATAATAATAATAATAATAATAATAATAATAACAAACATCATCATCATCTCCGTGACCCCAATGCGCGCGTGGGGTGCATCTCTTCATCTTTGACGTCATCTGCGTCATCGCTGCTGTAGAGTGGTTTATTTGTATTTAAACTGTCTCCATGGTGATGGCCGTTCATCGAGTAGTTTCAAGTCAAAACCTGCATTGAGTTTCTGCGTGGCAACAGATAAACATCGTCTCCATCACCACAACTCTACAGATCTACAACTCTACAAGTCAACTCTACAATCAGCGACTTTCAACGAAGGACTTCTGAACACACCATGTCTATCCGAGGATTTCTTCAGGGACTGAAGAACTGGACTCTGGGTGAGATCGCCTGTGCTGCGGGTCTGGTCACTCTGTCTGCCGGTGCGGGATACTTCATTTACCGCAGCCTCCGGACAGAAAGAGCTCCTCCTGACCACACTGAGCTTCCTCAAGGTAGGAGGAGCTTTATCCTACCTCGTGATTTTATTGTCTCACTGATTTTACAATGAATCCAGTAGAAGGTACAGTGTTACAGTCTAATGTTATGTAGCTAACAAGCGACCTCATCTACTGCTAACAATTAGCCTCATGCTAGTTATCGTGCTAGCGAACTTGGCTACTGGTTTAAATTACACAATAAAGTCCTTAAACTTGGTTCAAGAATGTATTTTATTTCTACAATGAATTATTTACCCTGTTAGTAGGTCACTTTTAACAGCCCTGGCTACTGGTTTTACACTAAATCATGCTTAGCCTTGTGATTCTCCAGCTAGCGCGCTAACAGACTTTAGCCGATTTTTAGCGATTTAAATGACACTGTAATAGTTGGACTTATCATATTCTCAAGCTCTAGAGAACCTGTCTATTTGTTGTAATTATTACGCAATTAATTGGTAAATATAATATAAATATAATGTTTAGCCTAATGTTAGTTAAGCTGCTAGCGAACTTGGCTGTTGGTTTAAAGACACTAAAATCCTGAACCGAGTTGATGAGCTTGAACAACGAGAATTTCATTTATTTCTACAATATAATATTCATCCCCATTAAAAAGTGACTTTTAACAACCCTGACTACTGGTTTTACACTAAATCATGTTTAGACTACTGATTAATCAGCTCTCCTAAAGGGCTTGGTTACAGGTGTATGTTATCTACCTAGAGAACTTCACTAATCATTTTATTTACACAATATCATAGTGAGTATGAAGCTAGTTAGCTTGATGAACTCAGTTTTAATAATTACACAGTATAATATTTGTATAGATTTGGGTGGTGGACAGGGGCAGGAGGTTTTAGAGAGTTTAATCAGTTCACATGTACAGTGAATTTACACAATCTGATTGCTACAATTTGTCTGTTTCTTCACAAGTTAACTAATTATCAAACTTGACAGGTTATTAAGCATTAATAGGAAAGTTTGATGTGTAATTGAAGAGTCAGAATTCTGAGTCCCATAAAAGTGATTTTATTACAGAGCCTGTGGATGTGCTGGGGGAATCAGTAGGTACTCCCTCTGTCCTCCAGGTATGTGTCTGATAAATAGTAATATTTAGCTTCATTTGAAACCTGTAGGTCACTTTTGTCTAAGTGTGTGTGTGTGTGTGTGTGTGCACGTTAAGGTCGTTGAGCCAATCCTGCAGCTGCTGCCCCCGAACCTCAGGACGAGCCTTCAGCTGTCATTCTGGTAAACAAATCATTCATTTATTTACTAAAACCAATCAATAGATTTTACAAGGTTGTGTTTACTGTTAAGAGTGTTAGTATGAATCTGATTTGATAAGAAGCACTTATGATCTTCATGCTCTCCATTTCACAGCCGCTCGATGCTGATGAGCCGAACAACGCCTGCCGCGATGTCCAGTGCGTGTCTGCAGACTCCTCCCTCTCCCAGTCTGGGGTATTCTACAGTGCTGCAGCTGAGATACAAACACACAAACACCCTTCTTTACAAGTTCTAATGTTTACTTTTGTTTCTCTCTTTCTAGCCAGTGGGACATTAGAAGAGACATAGCTGGAATGATAAGGGGTCCAGAGAGTCGGCTCTACTGCTTTGACACTGCAGAGACATGCTGCTTGACTCTCGAGGTAATCACAGTCTTTATTACTCTGGTGAAGGGAATGGACATTTTTAAATTGACATGGTTTTTAGCATTTTGTTGAAATGTGGGTCTTGAATTTCATCTAATTGTCATTTGCAGGGATTCCCTTATTATACCAGCTATGAGGGTAGATTCACTGGCATTCAGGTAAGGGACTATTCATTGTGGCATTGTAAAATTATGGTAATTGCGTTGACTAATTTTGTTTGTGTGTTTTAAGGTTGTTGAGCCAACTGTTCAGCTGCTGCCCTACTGAAGAAGACCAAGACTCATCACCTGTTTTTCTGGTAACCAGAGCTTTAAGGAAAGCTATAGAATATTAGTATGAAACTGCTATGATCAGAAGCATTCACGATCTTCCTGCTTTTCTTTACACAGCCACTCGATGCTGGTGAGCTGATCAGCGCCCACCGAAACATACAGTTCCTCTCTTCAGACCCCTCCATCTCCCAGTTTAAGGTATTCTACAGTGCAGCAACTGAGATACAAACACACAAACACCCTTCTTTACAAGTTCTGATGTCTAGTTTTGTTTCTCTATTTCCAGTCAGTGGACATGAAGTCCTACTTCTTGGGGATGATAAGGGGCCCACAGAGTCGTCTGTGTTGGTTTAAAACCACCACGACACACTGCTTGACTCACCTGGTAATCACAGACTTGATTATTCTGAGGAAGAGAATTGACCTTGATGATTATTAGATGCTCACGTTTGTGAAATAGATCTTGAGTTCCAGCTATTTGTCATTTGCAGGGATTCCCTTATCATACCACCATAGAGGATTGTTTCTCTGGCATACAGGCAAGGGATTATTCGTTGTGGCATTAGGAAACTTTTGCTAATTGCAGTGACTAATTGTGTTCACTTTAAATTGTTCTTTTAAGTCTGAATCTGGGAGGGTTACAGAGTTCATCTCCTGTAACCGAGTGGAGACATCGTTCATCGTGCCACATTATAACACGGTAAATTTATTGCACTGTCATGAAGTGTATATTGTAGTTAGTAACTTTTGGAATTTTGTCAGATGTACTTTTATTTGTCTGCAGTGACAATATATTTTTTTATTCAGCACAAAACCGTTAAAACGGTAACCTGCGATTACCTGTATGTGGCTGGAGATGGGCAGCTATACACCTCCACCTGGGAGTATGACCAGAACGACTCTGAGGTAATTCCGAGTTTCAGATCTGATGTGTATCTACATATGTTGCTATTCCCCTGGTTCGGATGCTGTAAAATTTACTGTGTGAGTTTTAATGATTTAATGATTCGGATTGCAGGAGAATGAGGAGGAGGTGGAGATGGAGGTGCCCCTTATTTGGTACGATCCTATTCACTGTTTATTGATGTAATAGTGTATTGTATGTTTAACACACACTAAGCATTTACATCTCTTCTTCCTTAGCTGCCATCTCTTAGAAAGAGGGGTGACTGACATCGGCCTGAAGGTGCCCGCTGTCCGTGAGGCGTTCGCTGTGAGCAAAACCTTTCTTCAGCTGCTGTTATTGCGCAGGTAAAGTGCACTCTGCTTTAACGTGATATTGTGTGCTGTCTTATATTCAGACTTTGCTTGCCAGCATCCACATCCAGGACTTCTTGTTCGTGGTGGGAAAAAGGATTGTCATGCGACTGGCAGCAGCTAACAACCAGGTGACTTTAGAATGATGAAAGACTGTTTGATTTTTGTGATGAACATCCTTTCAGTTACTCAGTCATAGCCAAAGTGAGTTACAGAGATTTTCTTGTTTGTTTGAACAGGATGTAGTTGGTGTGCAGTTGGCATACGAGGCCCTGATTCGATTCCTGAGGACGCCTTCATATCAGGATTCGATTAAAGGAGAGCTCTCCGGGCCCGATGTAAGCTAATAAACGCCTGTGTGAAATGACAGATGTTTAAACAGAAAAGATTTTGATAATATAGAAAACTGAACGTCAATATGTGAAGCTAATTTCTTTTTGTACCTTTACTCCTCTGTGCAGGTCTACCACTACAACTTCCTGGATATTTTTTATGAGCTGATTCTCTTCGGCTTCTTTAAAAATGGCTCAACACCTCAGCTAGTAAGTGTCTCATCAGATTTAAGTTTCAGAACATGGTCTATTTTACCTCATTTTGATTTCCCTTATTTTTTAATCCTGATAAAACATGGCAAAAAGTCTGTTGTCTTTCTTTTCTAAAGTTTAAGGGAGGATTCTTGGAGCGCCTGCTTCAGCTCATCAGCATGTGGGATATAGACGTGTGGGAGCCTGCAGCAGAGCTGTACTTCAAAGTGCTTATTGTAAGTGTTCCAATATCTTCTGATGCCACGATACACAAATTCTCAGGATTGTACCTTAAACTCAGTGACACTATGTTGAATCTGTGTGTCATTTGTCAATAGGATCACCTTACACAGCTTTTTGAAGTACTGTTCACTCAGCCTCTGGAGCTCTACAGCAACCCAGCAGCCTTAGCCTCCATAGTTCAGATTCTCGTCCAGCAGCACGTCCAGCAGATGATGAACATTTTGGAGAAGCTCTGAGCAATGTCTTTCCCTTTGCCCTCTTCATCTTTTCTTCCTCTGTTTCATTTCATGTTTCTTCTTTTCTCTCACTTCTTTTTCCTACATTGCTCAGGCTCTCCATATGTGAGTATGAATTAATTTTATTCCTATTTTAGATTAATGTAATATTTTTAAAATCTCTTTTTTTTCCTACAGGTTGTACAGTGAACCCCAGGACTGAAGAAGGGCTTAACCCTATCTTAAGATCCCTTATCCCTTAATAATCATCCCTTATTAATCTATCCCTCTATTCCTGTCCCACTCCCTCATTCCCATAAATACCCTATAGTTCATAAATAGATAAGTAGAATTGATTGTAAGTAAACTTATATCTGTATAGTGCTTATATGCTTTATTTTAATAAATTTTTATATTTGTTCCTATTTCAGTCTCATTCTGAGTATTTTTAGTCATCAGTATATCTGTATATTTTTCCTTTAAAAAGCAACACAAAATGAATGTTTCACTTATATACAGATCCTTTTTAAAGAATTTCTTTTAAATGGTTCACTAAAATGTAAAAAATAGCATTTTATATTATATAATGTATTTATGTATTATACAATATATTATTTAATCTAAAAACACAAGCATGAACACAATGGCAGAAAAGAATGGAGCTCCACATTGAAGTGATAAAACAAGATGAAGGTCTTACAATACACTATACAGTTACTGGGGTGTGGTATAAATAAAAAACATGAGGTAATTATTATTAATTGGTAATCATAGTAATGTAAATAATAGGATAAGGCCTTCAACCTTCCCTCTGCTCTGTTCCCCACCTTTTCTACATGAGGTATCACGCTGACCAGAGAAAGGGTCAGTGTACTGCTCATGATTTTTGAGTTAGTGGTAAACACAAGTCAGTGTCATAGGAAGTCTCTTTCTGTTCCCATCCTCTCCTGTCTTCACTACAGTCATGTAAGTTAAATGCCCCCAACCCCAGATTTTGTTGATCCCGGAGCTGCACCCTCGTTGCCGGACACCCCGACTTCCTGGCCTGCCCCTTTAGATACACCTCTACTGTGTAATAATTTAAAATCTGTGTAATAATCTGTAATATTGACATGTAATGCTAAGGAGGAATCTTCATCTATCTTCATCAATAAATAAATCCAGGGAGCAACAATCACTTGTGTATTATGTGGGAGAAACTCTTACTCAGATCATAAAGAGGCAATGTTTGTGACGTAATCCTGGAAAAAGTGTTATATGAGATGGATATTATATCATTATTATTAACCTATCCTTTTTAATAAATGTAATATTTTGTAAAATTTTATTCATGTTAAAAAACATTATTCCATGTTATTTAATTCATTCATGTTCTTATTTTCTTTTGGGTAATGAACCAGTATTTTCTTTTACCACCTGAATAGCTTGTTCTCTTTCCATAGACAATTATGTACTCTTTATCTTGTCTTAGGCCTACAGACTGCATAATGCAGATTTATCCCTGTATAACTGTCTGTTAGACACATTTCAACAGTATCCATCTGACCAATAACCACAAAGAAATAAAAAGTGACATTCTTTACTTCTGCTTCATTCTTGATTTACTATTGTTGCAGTTCCAAGCTGCTTGATAAAACAACAGAAAAGAGATGTTGAAATGAACAATTCAGAATACCTTCAGAGGACCTTGTATTATATAAAGCTGCTATAAAAGTGCATGTGCAGAAATAATCACTCCTCATGGAAAGTTTATTGAATAGAGTATTAAGAAGAAGAAGTATTATAATGTGTGTGTGTGTTGTTTCACAAAGACAGTAAGACAGTACTTAGACAGTAAAGTCTGATCCTGAGGTTGATGAGATGAATGTGTGGGACACTCGGATGGATTATCATAAAGGAGATTCACTGTGAATACCACAATTTTCACAGTTTTAGTTAAGCTGTTCTTATTAAAATGATCGTTTTTATTTATTAATCTTTAGGAATTCACTGCTTAAGAAGTGATCTATGAGCAGTAGATATAAAGAGCTGTGCAGTAACTCCAGAGGAAATGAAAGCCATTATTGAGCTGAGTGAAATGTAACAGTTTTTTATTTTTTATTTTATTAGCAGTAACAACAAAAAAAGTCTATTTTTAAGAATTTATCTTCAGATGTTTAATATAAAAGCTGTTTCCTGGTTGACAGGTAATTTCTTTATTTTCTGCTCTCTGGTTGAGCATCGCCTGGCTTGCTTTCTACAGCTTCAGCCTCAGCTTCTTCCTGAACCATGTTTTCAGCCTCATCCACTTCTAAAAAAAAAAAAATCTTGATTAGCTTTTTCAATATGATGTAATGTTTAGATTGTATTCATTGACACAGATAAAATGTTGCACTTCAATTCCTCATTAATTTAATATCAGCAGATCACCAGGTACATTACCGATATCATGACATGATATTAATACCTGCTTTGATGACCCGGACTTTCTTCTTTCTTCTGCCTCGTGTCCCTTTTTGGTCCATTTCTTCTTCTCCTTTTCACAGCTGGTGCTTTCCACAGCAGATGTGCTGTTCTCTGGTTCTACAGCTTCGGACTCAGCTTCAGCCTGAACCAAGTTTTCAGCCTCATCTACTTCTGAAAAGAATTTGCATTTTACATGTGGTGTAATGTTTAGATTGTATTCATTGACACAGATATAATGTTTCATATCAATTCCTCATTAATTTAATATCAACAGATCTCCAGGTACATTGCTGACATCATGACATGATATTAATATTCATACCTGCTTTGTTGACCAGGACTTTCTTCTTTCCTCCTCCTGGTGTCCCTCTCGTGGGCCAGAAACAAAATCATGATTCACAATTAAAATCTGATATAAAGTTTTGACTAAATTAATTGACACAGATAAACTTCATTATTATTGATATTTATTACATAATTAGGAAATAATATACAATGTCTTAAACACTACCACTATTGACATTTTTGATTATTAATAATACTTTTTTATTAATAAAGGATGTATTTGTTTGTTTTTTTAAACTTTTTGTTAATTTTGTTTAGTTACTTATTTCTTTGAGTAGTTGATGTTCAGAGGGATCGTGTGCAGTTTAGTTTACAGTTAAAGAGCTGTATCAGTGTGAGTGATTGCTTTTACAAACTTCTTCTGGAAAGTTACATGATACACAATTTATTTATTTTATTTTATTTTTCAGCTTCTGTCTGCAGCACCTTCAAGCATTTATCTTATGAACATTGTCCATGTCGGTTTTGTGGTATCCTGAACTAAATATTATTATCGCAATGGAAAATGCTTCCTGGATTGACCACTAGGTGTCACTGTGTGATTACTGCTGTTAATATGCTCTCACTAGTTACTGAGAGAGTTGAGTTTTTGGGCTGAAAATGAAGAAAATCTAATCGGTTGTATGCCAGGTTCATTTTTGTTCATTTACTTACTCATTTTCTGGCTGCTCGTCATTTCAGCGGTTTTCATAAAGACATTAATATAATTAACATTAAACTAGCATCCAGAGTCTGCTTGTCATACATTGCTGAGAGAAACATTGGGATCATGAGTGTCTGAGAAATTACAAGCTTCTTACAGATTTCTTTTTTTAATGCTAAAGTCAGCCCTGTTCTGTTGTTTATGTCCATAATAGGTAAACATTTCTGTGTCAGAGTTTCATACAGTTAGAGGATGAACTGATTTACATGAGAGCATTGTGTATAACATGCCCCATACAGGAAGTATTTATATTTATACATTTTTTATACTGTGTAGTAATTATACTTTGTTTATCAGGGAGAAAGAGTTACTGAAGGAGAAGAGGCGAAAAAGACTTAGTTACTTTTCCCCGAACAAAAGGTACAAACCTTTGCATAGTAAACTTTCATATTTAAGCAATGCAAATGTTTTAAAGTCTTTGTAATTGCCTAATGTTTCTAAGCTCTAATTATTACTCATGTATTGTTTAATGCTTCGAAGAAAAGCAGACTTTTACCAGAAGCTCTTTTAGAAAAGCTGGGGAACAATAGTCTGTTTCGGGTGGGGAAGAAAGGAAAAAAATGGGGAAGAAGGGGAAAGAGAGAAAAAGAGAAAAAAGAGAAGAAAATGTGCGTTTTTACAAACAAATCAGAAAAAATTCAAGTCCCCCTCCCATCCACACTGATCCGGCTCGAATCCCACCTCAGACAAGGATTAAATATTGCATTTTGTTTAGAAATGGCAACTGTTATTCTACAGAAACAGTCCTGCTGTCAAAATGAGTCAAGTTCTAAGTCCGGTGTAGTTAGTTGACTTCAATTATTTAATTATCTGCAAAATATGACCTACTGTTAGAAATATTGTCTGACACACACCATAACAATATACATAAGTGATGAATTATTATAAAATACTAACAAAGTATAGAAATCTATAAACGAAAAACTACCAATATTTATATTATTAAGTATAGATTTAATAATATAAATAAAAAAAAAGTTAAGGATATTCGGCTTTGGGTGAAATTTCAGGATGCACCTAAAATGCACTATAACCTTTACAGGTGAACTTAATTTGACCTTCTCTACACTTTTGAATGCACATGTCCAACTGTTCAGTGTTTCAGTACTTTTTGCATAACTTGCTGTTTTCTAACAAGATGCTTAATGGCAAAATTCACAACTGGTGTTTGATCCATGAATCGACCAATACATTTTCTGGTTCAATTAGAATTGGTATTTAAACAGTCCTCTTCATCATGCTGTTCACATTTTGACATCATGAGACACCAAGACCATACCTAACAATTGATCAACAGTACCTCACCATTGCGAGGCTTCAGACAGGATGTTCTCAGAGGGAAGTGGCCACTGAGCTTACAGTGTCACAGAGTGTCATCAGCAGGTTGCGAAAGAGATACAGAGAGACTGGAAGAGTCACAGAAAGGCATAGAAGTGGACGTCCTTTGGCCACATCCCGCTTCATTGTGAACAGTGCCCTGCGGTACTGGATGATGAATGCCACTCAACTCCAGGCACATTTAAGGGAGATGAGAGGCACCCAAGTGTCATGTCAGACCATTTGAAAC
The DNA here is from genome assembly GCF_019097595.1 of Hemibagrus wyckioides. Lineage (NCBI taxonomy): Eukaryota > Metazoa > Chordata > Actinopteri > Siluriformes > Bagridae > Hemibagrus > Hemibagrus wyckioides. The sequence continues at coordinate 8,489,356 of NC_080716.1, forward strand.
CATTTACATCAATGTGTTCTGTGTGCTAGACGACCTGCAAAGGGTACCTGACCACACCACCAGGCACAGGCGTCGGGCCAGGGAGCTTTTACGCTGGATGAGGGACCAGTGGACCTCAGTGCTGTTCTCTGATGAAAGTCAATTCACGTTGAGCAGAAATGATGGCTGCCAACGATGTTGGAGACGTCAAGGAGAGCGCTATGCATCAGCCACTGTTGTGGTGGTGTTACAGTCTGGGCAAGTGTGTCTACTCAATACAGAACTGCCCTACATCTTGTGAATGGTACAGTGACAAGCCAATACTACCTGAATAACATCATTAATCCAGTTATTGTGCCCCTGCATGAACAACACAGGCCTAATTTCTTCATCATGGACGACAATCCTCCGGCTCAACGAGGTCGCATCATTAGGGAACAGCTGCTGGAGGCTGGGGTACCTCAAATGGAGTGGCCTGCACTTTCTCCAGACCTTCCAGAAATCTAACAGCAGCAGACATTCCCCTATTTACATCAACGGGTCTGAAGTTGAGCGTGTCTCCAGCTTTAAGTTCCTGGGTGTCCACATCTCTGAGGATCTGTCCTGGCATCTGAACACCTCAACTCTGGTTCGGAAGGCGCAACAGCGTCTTTACTTCCTAAGGAGACTGAAGAAAGTTCACCTATCCCCCAAGATCCTGACCAACTTTTACCGCTGCATCATTGAGAGCATCTTGACGAGCTCCATCACAGTGTGGCATGGCAGCTCCACGATGTGTGAAAAGAAATCATTGCAAAGGGTTGTGAAAACCGCCCAACGCATCATCGGCACCCAACTACCTGCCATTGGGTCTCTTCACCACAGTAGATGTCTGCGCAGAGCACACAAAATAATCAAAGACTCCTCCCACCCGAGTCACAAACTGTTCAACCTTCCATCCAGGAGGAGATACAGGTCCATCCTCACCAGAACCAGTAGGTTTAGGGCCAGTTTTTTTCCTTCAACCATAAAACTACTGAACTCTACACTACACCGCTAGGACACTCATGTCTTTCTACACTTACCACTTTACAGTTCTGCTCCACTCTGTACATTCTGTTAATATAATATTTTTCTCTGTTAAACATTCTGTTGTACATTCTGTTATAATATAAGTTTTTCTCAGTGTGTAATATAATTAATGTACATATTGTCCATTTCATAGATTACACCTAGTATTATCTATTTGTCTCTATTTATATGAATTTACATATACTATATTTATACATACTATATAATATATGTATATTATCTGTTACTGTTGTACAAACATTGTACATAATGTACACATTTTTAGCACAATTATAATTACACCTGTCACTTTATCTACTGTAAATACTACTTGCACATACTTCTCTATGCACACTCTGACATAGCCTTATTTATCGATGTACATATTTACATATTTATCTGCACTTGTTCATTGGCAGAATTTCTATTATTTGCACTTCTGGTAGATGCTAAACAGCATTTCATTGCTATGTACCTGCACTCTGCAATGACAATGAAGTTGAATCTATCTATCTATCTATCTATCTATCTATCTATCTATCTATCTATCTATCTATCTATCTATCTATCTATCTATCTATCTATCTATCTATCTATCTATCTATCTATCTATCTAATGCACAGGGTTTCACCCTGTCCACCAGGTGCCTCAAAAGCGATGGGCCAAAACGGGCAGATGTGAACGTTTGTGTGCATCGCTGCATGTCAAAGCTTTTCCGTAGGACAGAAATACCTGTTCTCGTCTAGACCTGATCGGTTAGCAGTACACCCCACATGGCTCGCCAGCTCATCACAGGGCACTGCGCAAATACATTCACGCCCTCGCTCATACCTAATAGCGATTTGTTTCAGCCTATCCACCTACTGGCGTGTCTTTTGCAGGTGAGAGGAAACCGGAGAACACCCAGTGTACACGCACGGGGACTCCGGACAGACTGCAAACTGGTGACCCTGCAGCTGAGAGGTGGGACCTCTTTTAAGTCTTTTGAGACAGTCTGTGCAGACATTCTGTTGATCTTAAAGCGAATTGTTTAAACTGCTGTTTCCTCAGGTGTAACTCATCCGGAATTGCCGTAAATTGCCACTAGAGGCCAATCCTGGGTGCTACGCACAGCTGCACGAGGCCCACACACCTGTTTGTGTCTCCCTGGTGGTCTAGTGGCTAGGATTCGGCGCTCTCACCGCCGCGGCCCGGGTTCGATTCCCGGCCAGGGAAGCGAACTGTTTTTCGTGTCCGGCTAGAGCTAGCAGCTGCAAGAAGTGGGTTCACTGAAACTTCCCAGCGGCTAGTAAAAGCTGTCCTTCGAGCCGGATTTGAACCAGCAACCTAAGGATGTCCATTTATAAGCACCTACAGTCCTCCGCTCTACCAGCTGAGCTATCGAAGGGCGGGCGCAGGGCCATCTTTGGGCAGCGACCTGGCAAACAGGACCCCTGGCGATTTTGTCTGTTACGAGCCATGTAGTGCAGCGGTTTCAGGGGCACTAGGCCAGATTTACTGGGGCCTATAAATGTGCTTGTCGATGTTGGACCCTTCTCTCCGCTCTACCAGCTGTGCCGAAGCTGGGGAACCATAGTCTGTTTCAGGTGGGGAAGAAAGGAAAAAAATGGGAAAGGAGGGGAAGGAAGAAAAAAGAGAAGAAAAGAGAAAAAAGAGAAGAAGAGAAAGAAAGGAAGAAAGCAAAGGAGAGACAGAGTGCCACGTGTGATTCATATGCACCTGTTTTGTAATTTTTTTAAAAATATGTGCTAAAAATAAGTCCCCCTCCCATCCACATCGACCCAGACCGACCGAATCCCACTTCAGACAAGGATTAAATTAATTAATATAATTTAATTCAGTTTAGAAATGGCAACTGTTAGTCTACAGAAACCTTCCTGCTGTCAAAATGAGTCAAGTTCTAACTCCTGTGTAGTTAGTTGACTTTGATTATTTAATTATCTGTAAAATATGGCTCAGTACGTACTGTTAGAAATATTGTCTTTTTTTATTTTACATAGATAAGAATACAGCACAAGACACACACCATAACAATATACATAAGTGATAAATTATTATAAAATACTAACAAAGTATAGAAATCTATGAACAAAAAACTACCAATATTTATATTATTAAATATATATGTTGAAGCACACACCTAAATAAACTTATAATGATAAAACAAAGAATACATTCAAGTCAGGTCAAGAATCTTTTATTGTCCTTTTGAACACATATAGCTGATGCAGTACACAGTGAAATGAGACCACGTTCCTCCAGGACCCTGGTGCTACATAAACAACATAACATAATTACAAAACACAGAGCTAAGGACGGAAAGTAAGCTGTCCTAGCTTCATAAAGTACATCGTGTGCAACTTGGTGCTAACAGTGCAAGACAAAGGACAGTGCAAAGAGATAATACAGTACGTATAGCATCAGTTGAATAATGAGCAAATACAATTCAAATAATACATTATTTAATACATGTACCCTAATAATAAATACAAGTGACAAATTATAAAATAGCAATATATTAAACTATAAACAAAACAGAAAAATACTATTTAAACATCAAATGTTGAAATATAAAATACATGTAACTTTGTAAGAATACAAGCACTATATGCAACATAATCTATATTTTCTTTATTTTTTTGAGCAACTGCTGTTTCGTCTCTGTCACTGGACAATAAATTCTGGCCTTGTCCTGGCTATGTCCAGTTGCTGATGTCCTAGAACGACCACACTTTCCGCAAGTGTCAGCCTTCACTTAATGTATGCACGTGGTTGACATGGCACAGATGGTTGAAATGCTGTTGGAGGAACACGGCTTGGTTGATGGACCATCACGTAGGGTGGAGTGCTGCTGGGCTGGGGAGTGCTGGTTGCTGAGGCTCCAGGGTCCATGTCCAGGGTCCGAATGTGGGTTCGGTGTGGGGACCATGCTTGATAAAAGTGCTGGGCTCGATGGAAACAGCACCAGCTTGCGCCAGTATGACTAAAACATGATGAAAAAAATATACATTAACAGTCTACATATATGGCAGTAAAATTTAAGCAGTGGGTAAAGAGTTTAGGTGAGATATTTCAGATGTAATATACTGAGATTAATAATACCAGTACACTATGATGAATAATACCAGTACACTATGATGAATAATACCAGTACACTATGATGTATAATTTTTTTGTTTATTTATAACACTTATCAATACATGATACACATCGAGGCATGGATTTAAACAAAAAACAGCTCTTACCTGGGGCGGTATAATGTTCCAAATCCTCCTAAAAATTAAGGTTACTCACAGCACATGATTATAATACTCCAAAAGTTATTTCAAAAATGATCTATTATCTATAAAGCTATTGCAAAAAATTATCGAATAATAAACACAAACTAAAGTTAAAATATGAAGTCTAAACGAACCAGCGTGTGCGCTCTGCTTAAATGTCAGTTTAAAGACGATACGAATTAAAAAAAACAAACCTCTTCACTCACTCTAGCTGACGCAATCACACTAATAATAATAATGATAAATAGTGACGATAACAAGACTAACAATAATAATAATAATAACAATAATAATAATAATAATAATAATAATAACAAACATCATCATCATCTCCGTGACCCCAATGCGCACGTGGGGTCGCATCTCTTCATCTTTGACGTCATCTGCGTCATCGCTGCTGTAGAGTGGTTTATTTGTATTTAAACTGTCTCCATGGTGATGACGCGTTCATCGAGTAGTTTCAAGTCAAAACCTGCATTGAGTTTCTGCGTGGCAACAGATAAACATCGTCTCCATCACCACAACTCTACAGATCTACAACTCTACAAGTCAACTCTACAATCAGCGACTTTCAACGAAGGACTTCTGAACACACCATGTCTATCCGAGGATTTCTTCAGGGACTGAAGAACTGGACTCTGGGTGAGATCGCCTGTGCTGCGGGTCTGGTCACTCTGTCTGCCGGTGCGGGATACTTCATTTACCGCAGCCTCCGGACAGAAAGAGCTCCTCCTGACCACACTGAGCTTCCTCAAGGTAGGAGGAGCTTTATCCTACCTCGTGATTTTATTGTCTCACTGATTTTACAATGAATCCAGTAGAAGGTACAGTGTTACAGTCTAATGTTATGTAGCTAACAAGCGACCTCATCTACTGCTAACAATTAGCCTCATGCTAGTTATCGTGCTAGCGAACTTGGCTACTGGTTTAAATTACACAATAAAGTCCTTAAACTTGGTTCAAGAATGTATTTTATTTCTACAATGAATTATTTACCCTGTTAGTAGGTCACTTTTAACAGCCCTGGCTACTGGTTTTACACTAAATCATGCTTAGCCTTGTGATTCTCCAGCTAGCGCGCTAACAGACTTTAGCCGATTTTTAGCGATTTAAATGACACTGTAATAGTTGGACTAATCATATCTACAACTTATCATATTCTCAAGCTCTAGAGAACCTGTCTATTTGTTGTAATTATTACGCAATTAATTGGTAAATATAATATAAATATAATGTTTAGCCTAATGTTAGTTAAGCTGCTAGCGAACTTGGCTGTTGGTTTAAAGACACTAAAATCCTGAACCGAGTTGATGAGCTTGAACAACGAGAATTTCATTTATTTCTACAATATAATATTCATCCCCATTAAAAAGTGACTTTTAACAACCCTGACTACTGGTTTTACACTAAATCATGTTTAGACTACTGATTAATCAGCTCTCCTAAAGGGCTTGGTTACAGGTGTATGTTATCTACCTAGAGAACTTCACTAATCATTTTATTTACACAATATCATAGTGAGTATGAAGCTAGTTAGCTTGATGAACTCAGTTTTAATAATTACACAGTATAATATTTGTATAGATTTGGGTGGTGGACAGGGGCAGGAGGTTTTAGAGAGTTTAATCAGTTCACATGTACAGTGAATTTACACAATCTGATTGCTACAATTTGTCTGTTTCTTCACAAGTTAACTAATTATCAAACTTGACAGGTTATTAAGCATTAATAGGAAAGTTTGATGTTGTGTAATTGAAGAGTCAGAATTCTGAGTCCCATAAAAGTGATTTTATTACAGAGCCTGTGGATGTGCTGGGGGAATCAGTAGGTACTCCCTCTGTCCTCCAGGTATGTGTCTGATAAATAGTAATATTTCACTTCATTTGAAACCTGTAGGTCACTTTTGTCTAAGTGTGTGTGTGTATGTGTGTATGTGTGTGTGTGTGTGTGTGTGTGTGTGTGCACGTTAAGGTCGTTGAGCCAAACCTGCTGCTGCTGCCCCCCGAACCTCAGGACGAACCTTCAGCTGTCATTCTGGTAAACAAATCATTCATTTATTTACTAAAACCAATCAATAGATTTTAATAGAAGGTTGTGTTTACTGTAAAGAATGTTAGTATGAATCTGATTTGATAAGAAGCACTTATGATCTTCATGCTCTCCATTTCACAGCCGCTCGATGCTGATGAGCCGAACAACGCCTGCCGCGATGTCCAGTGCGTGTCTGCAGACTCCTCCCTCTCCCAGTCTGGGGTATTCTACAGTGCTGCAGCTGAGATACAAACACATAAACACCCTTCTTTACAAGTTCTAATGTTTAGTTTTGTTTCTCTATTTCTAGCCAGTGGACATTAGAAGAGACATAGCTGGAATAATAAGAGGTCCAGAGAGTCGGCTCTACTGCTTTGACACAGCAGAGACATGCTGCTTGACTCGCGAGGTAATCACAGTCTTTATTACTCTGGTGAAGGGAATGGACATTTTTAAATTGACATGGTTTTTAGCATTTTGTTGAAATGTGGATCTTGAATTTATCTGATTGTCATTTGCAGGGATTCCCTTATTATACCAGCTATGAGGGGAGATTCACTGGCATTCAGGTAAGGGACTATTCATTGTGGCATTGTAAAATTATGGTAATTGCGGTGACTAATTTTGTTTGTGTGTTTTAAGGTTGTTGAGCCAACTGTTCAGCTGCTGCCTACTGAAGAAGACCAAGACCCTTCACCTGTTTTTCTGGTAACCAGAGCTTTAAGGAAAGCTATAGAATATTAGTATGAAACTGCTATGATCAGAAGCATTCACGATCTTCCTGCTTTTCTTTACACAGCCACTCGATGCTGGTGAGCTGATCAGCGCCCACCAAAACATACAGTTCCTCTCTTCAGACCCCTCCATCTCCCAGTTTAAGGTATTCTACAGTGCAGCAACTGAGATACAAACACACAAACACCCTTCTTTACAAGTTCTGATGTCTAGTTTTGTTTCTCTATTTCCAGTCAGTGGACATAAAGTCCTACTTCTTGGGGATGATAAGGGGCCCACAGAGTCGTCTGTGTTGGTTTAAAACCACCACGACACACTGCTTGACTCACCTGGTAATCACAGACTTGATTATTCTGAGGAAGAGAATTGACCTTGATGATTATTAGATGCTCACGTTTGTGAAATAGATCTTGAGTTCCAGCTATTTGTCATTTGCAGGGATTCCCTTATCACACCACCATAGAGGATTGTTTCTCTGGCATACAGGTAAGGGATTATTCGTTGTGGCATTAGGAAACTTTTGCTAATTGCAGTGACTAATTGTGTTCACTTTAAATTGTTCTTTTAAGTCTGAATCTGGGAGGGTTACAGAGTTCATCTCCTGTAACCGAGTGGAGACATCGTTCATCGTGCCACATTATAACACGGTAAATTTATTGCACTGTCATGAAGTGTATATTGTAGCTAGTAACTTTTGGAATTTTGTCAGATGTACTTTTATTTGTCTGCAGTGACAATATATTTTTTTATTCAGCACAAATCCGTTAAAACGGTAACCTGCGATTACCTGTATGTGGCTGGAGATGGGCAGCTGTACACCTCCACCTGGGAGTATGACCAGAACGACTCTGAGGTAATTCCGAGTTTCAGATCTGATGTGTATCTACATATGTTGCTATTCCCCTGATTCGGATCCTGTAAAATTTACTGTGTGAGTTTTAATGATTTAATGATTTGGATTGCAGGAGAATGAGGAGGAGGTGGAGATGGAGGTGCCCTTTATTTGGTACGATCCTATTCACTGTTTATTGATGTAATAGTGTATTGTATGTTTAACACACACTAAGCATTTACATCTCTTCTTCCTTAGCTGCCATCTCTTAGAAAGAGGGGTGACTGACTTCGGCCTGAAGGTGCCCGCTGTCCGTGAGGCGTTCGCTGTGAGTAAAACCTTTCTTCAGCTGCTGTTATTGTGCAGGTAAAGTCCACTCTGCTTTAACGTATATTGTGTGCTGTCTTATATTCAGACTTTGCTTGCCAGCATCCACATCCAGGACTTCTTGTTCGTGGTGGGAAAAAGGATTGTCATGCGACTGGCAGCAGCTAACAACCAGGTGACTTTAGAATGATGAAAGACTGTTTGATTTTTGTGATGAAAATCCTTTCAGTTACTCAGTCATAGCCAAAGTGAGTTACAGAGATTTTCTTGTTTGTTTGAACAGGATGTAGTTGGTGTGCAGTTGGCATACGAGGCCCTGATTCGATTCCTGAGGACGCCTTCATATCAGGATTCGATTAAAGCAGAGCTCTCCGGGCCCGATGTAAGCTAATAAACGCCTGTGTGAAATGACAGATGTTTAAACAGAAAAGATTTTGATAATATAGAAAACTGAACGTCAATATGTGAAGCTAATTTCTTTTTGTACCTTTACTCCTCTGTGCAGGTCTACCACTACAACTTGCTGGATATTTTTTATGAGCTGATTCTCTTCGGCTTCTTTAAAAATGGCTCAACACCTCAGCTAGTAAGTGTCTCATCAGGAGATTTAAGTTTCAGAACATGGTCTATTTTACCTCATTTTGTTTTCCCTTATTTTTTAATCCTGATAAAACATGGCATTAATGAAGTCTGTTGTCTTTCTTTTCTAAAGTTTAAGGGAGGATTCTTGGAGCGCCTGCTTCAGCTCATCAGCATGTGGGATATAGACGTGTGGGAGCCTGCAGCAGAGCTGTACTTCAAAGTGCTTATTGTAAGTGTTCCAATATCTTCTGATGCCACGATACACAAATTCTCAGGATTGTACCTTAAACTCAGTGACACTATGTTGAATCTGTGTGTCATTTGTCAATAGGATCACCTTACACAGCTTTTTGAAGTACTGTTCACTCAGCCTCTGGAGCTCTACAGCAACCCAGCAGCCTTAGCCTCCATAGTTCAGATTCTCGTCCAGCAGAACATCCAGCAGATGATGAACATTTTGGAGAAGCTCTGAGCAATGTCTTTCCCTTTGCCCTCTTCATCTTTTCTTCCTCTGTTTCATTTCATATTTCTTCTTTTCTCTCACTTCTTTTTCCTACATTGCTCAGGCTCTCCATACGTGAGTATGAATTAATTTTATTTCTATTTTAGATTAATGTGATATTTTTAAAATCTCTTTTTTTTCCTACAGGTTGTACAGTGAATCCCAGGACTGAAGAAGGGCTTAACCCTATCTTAAGATCCCTTATCCCTTAATAATCATCCCTTATTAATCTATCCCTCTATTCCTGTCCCACTCTCCCATTCCCATAAATACCCTATAGTTCATAAATAGATAAGTAGATTTGATTGTAAATAAACTTATATCTGTATAGTGCTTATATGCTTTATTTTAATAAATTTTTATATTTGTTCCTATTTCAGTCTCATTCTGAGTATTTTTAGTCATCAGTATGTCTGTATATTTTTCCTTTAAAAAGCAACACAAAATGAATTTTTCACTTATATACAGATCCTTTTTAAAGAATTTCTTTTAAATGGTTCACTAAAATGTAAAAAATAGCATTTTATATTATATAATGTATTTATGTATTATACAATATATTATTTAATCTAAAAACACAAGCATGAACACAATAGCAGAAAAGAATGGAGCTCCACATTGAAGTAATAAAACAAGATGAAGGTCTTACAATACACTATACAGTTACTGGGGTGTGGTATAAATAAAAAACATGAGGTAATTATTATTAATTGGTATTCATAGTAATGTAAATAATAGGATAAGGCCTTCAACCCTCCCTCTGCTTAGTGCCAAGCTGTTCCCCACCTTTTCTACATGAGGTATCATGCTGACCAGAGAAAGGGTCAGTGTACTGCTCATGATTTTTGAGTCAGTGGTAAACACAAGTCAGTGTCATAGGAAGTCTCTTTCTGTTCCCATCCTCTCCTGTCTTCACTACAGCCATGTAAGTTAAATGCTCTATTTCTCTCTTCCCCTCTCTCTTTCTCTCTCTCTCTCTCTCTCTAGATTTAGTTGATACCGGAGCTGCACCCTCGTTGCCGGACACCCCGACTTCCTGGCCTGCCCTTTAGATACACCTCTACTGTGTAATAATTTAAAATCTGTGTAATACTCTGTAATCTTGGCATAGAGTCTTCATCAATAAATAAAACCAGGGAGCAACAATCACTTGTGTATTATGTGGGAGAAACTCTTACTCAGATCATAAAGAGGCAATGTTTGTGACATGTAATCCTGGAAAAAGTGTTATATGAGATGGATATTATATCATTATTATTAACCTATCCTTTTTAATAAATGTAATATTTTGTAAAATTTTATTCATGTTAAAAAACATTATTCCATGTTATTTAATTCATTCATGTTCTTATTTTCTTTTGGGTAATGAACCAGTATTTTCTTTTACCACCTGAATAGCTTGTTCTCTTTCCATAGACAATTATGTACTCTTTATCTTGTCTTAGGCCTACAGACTGCATAATGCAGATTTATCCCTGTATAACTGTCTGTTTGACACATTTCAACAGTATCCATCTGACCAATAACCACAAAGAAATAAAAAGTGACATTCTTTACTTCTGCTTCATTCTTGATTTACTATTGTTGCAGTTCCAAGCTGCTTGATAAAACAACAGAAAAGAGATGTTGAAATGAACAATTCAGAATACCTTCAGAGGACCTTGTATTATATAAAGCTGCTATAAAAGTGCATGTGCAGAAATAATCACTCCTCATGGAAAGTTTATTGAATAGAGTATTAAGAAGAAGAAGTATTATAATGTGTGTGTGTGTTGTTTCACAAAGACAGTAAGACAGTACTTAGACAGTAAAGTCTGATCCTGAGGTTGATGAGATGAATGTGTGGGACACTTATGGATTATCATAAAGGAGATTCACTGTGAATACCACAATTTTCACAGTTTTAGTTAAGCTGTTCTTATTAAAATGATCGTTTTTACTTATTAATCTTTAGGAATTCACTGTTTAAGAAGTGATCTATGAGCAGTAGATATAAAGAGCTGTGCAGTAACTCCAGAGGAACTGAAAGCCATTATTGAGCTGAGTGAAATTTAACAGTTTTTTATTTTTTATTTTATTAGCAGTAACAACAACAAAAAAGTCTATTTTTAAGAATTTATCTTCAGATGTTTAATATAAAAGCTGTTTCCTGGTTGACAGGTAATTTCTTTATTTTCTGCTCTCTGGTTGAGCATCACCTGGCTTGCTTTCTACAGCTTCAGCCTCAGCTTCTTCCTGAACCATGTTTTCAGCCTCATCCACTTCTAAAAAAATTAGCATTTTAAATGTGGTGTAATGTTTAGATTGTATTCACTGACACATATAAAATGTTGCACTTCAATTCCTCATTAATTTAATATCAGCAGATCTCCAGGTACATTACCGACATCATGACATGATATTAAGATTCGATTCGATTCGATTCGATTCGATTCGATTCGATTCGATTCAACTTTATTGTCACTGCACATGTGGGTACAAGGCAATGAAATACAGTTAGCATCTAACCAGAAGTGCATTCTCGCAGTGCAAATAATTAGCATATATAATCAGTATATAAACAAATAAATAATTTGCATATATAAACAATATATAAAAATATATAAATAATTTGCATATATATACAGTATACAGAGGGAGGTAAATTCAATGAGTGCAAATGAGCAAATGATTATAGGTGGTGCAATAAAGAATGTATTGTATACCATGAAAACAATTAAATATGTAAACAGTATTCAGAGAAGGAGGTATGTACAATGAATGCAATGATTTAGATGTATGCCGTGAGGAAGATATTGTTTACCATGGTAAATATTTGTGTATGTAAACTGTATACAGAAAGGGTTATGTACAGAAAAAGGTTATATACCCTGATAATAATGTGTTCAGTCAGTGTCTGTGTGATCGCGTGGAGGCGGAGTTCAGCAAAGAAACAGCTATGGGGAAAAAGCTGTTCCTAAACCTGCTTGTCTTGGTCTGGAGGCTCCTGTAGCGCCTCCCAGAAGGCAGGAGGGCAAAGAGCCTATTGGCAGGGTGAGAGAAGTCCTTTATGAGTTTGCGTGCTCTGCTGAGACAACGCTTCCTGTAAGTGTCCTCGATCTTAGGAAGTGGAACTCCTATGATGCGTTGGGCAGTTTCACCACCCTCTGCAGCGCTTTCCGAGCTAACACAGTGCAGTTACCATACCAGACAGTGATACAGCCAGTCAGAATGCTCTCGATGGTGCAACGGTAGAAGTTCACCAGGATGTCTGAAGAGAGATGGTTCTTCCTCAGAGCCCTCAGGAAGAAGAGGCACTGGTGAGCCTTCTTGACCAGACTGGAGCTGTTGGTAGTCCAGGAGAGAACCTCGGAGATGTGGATACCTCGGAGATGTGGATGTGGATTTGAAGCTGTGGTGTCACGGTCCACCACCTCTCCATTGATATGAATGGGTGCGTGTGTGTCACCTTTCTCATTCCTGAAGTCCACTATGAGCTCCTTGGTCTTTGCAGTGTTGAGCAGCAGGTTGTTGTCAGCGCACCACACAGCACACAGCCTTGAAGTACTCCAGTGCCAAGGATGAGGGTGGAAGAGCATTGGCAATCCATCCGAACATGCTGGGGCCTGTTGGTCAGAAAGTCCAGGAGCCAGTTGCATAGTGATGCATTGATGCCCAGGTCTCCAAGTTTGGTGACTAACTTGGAAGGGATGACAGTGTTAAACGCTGAACTAAAGTCCAGGAAAAGCATTCTGTCTTTATTGTCCACGTGAGAGAGTACTGAGTGCAGCGCTGTGGATACTGCGTCCTCCGTGCTCCTGTTCTGAAGGTAAGCAAATTGATGAGGGTCAAGGGTGGCAGGAAGACAGGTTTTGAGGTGTGCCAGGACCAGCCGCTCAAAGCATTTAGTGATGATGGGGGTGAGCGCTACTGGGCGGTAGTCATTCAGGCAGGATGCAGTGGAGTTTTTTGGTACCGGCACAATGGAGGTGGTCTTAAGGCAGGTGGGCACAATAGCTAGAGACAGGGTGAATAAGTCCGAAGGACCCCCGCCAGCTCCCCAGCACGTGCTCTGAGGACACGTCTGGGGATACCGTCAGGCCCTGCAGCTTTCCATGCATTGATCCTGCTTAGTACTCCACTGACATCATTAGTGGAGAGTGTGAGTGGCTGGAAGTCTGCCGGGAGCTCGATTTTGATTGCTGGCTCCAGATTATCCCTTTCAAAGCGAGCATAGAAGTTGCTTAACTCATTGAGAAAGGAGATATCAGTAGGGTAAAGGGTTGATAGGCTTGTAGTTGCTAATAGCCTGAATGCCCTGCCACATCTGCTGGGGATTGGAGTTGGAGAAGTGTTCTTCAATACTCAGCTTGTAGTAGTACTTGGCCATCTTAATGCCCCGCCTCAAATTGGCCCTGGCTGTACTGTAGGCCTGTGCATCACCAAATCTAAAGGCGGTGTTGCGCGCCTTCAGTAAGAGGCGAACCTCTTTGTTAATCCAAGGCTTCTGATTTGGGTACATGGTGATCTTTTTCTGGGTGGTGACCCTGTCTGTCGTGGTGTTAATGTAATCCAGTACAGAGGAAGTGTAGCCTTCAATATCCAAGTGGGAACCACAGGTCGCCTGAGTGGCAAACATGCTCCAGTCGGTGTGTTGAAACTGGTCCTGAAGTTCAGAGAGAATATTCATACCTGCTTTGTTGACCTGGACTTTCTTCTTTCCTCCTCCTCATGTCCCTCTCCTGGGCCTTTACTTCCTTTCCTTTTCTTTGATGCTACTTTCCTCAGCAACAGCCTGAGTCTTGGTTTCCTCATCTACTTCAGAAACAAAATCACAATTCACAATTAAAATCTGATAAAAAGTTTTGATTAAATTAATTAAACACAGATAAACTTCATTATTATTGATATTTATTACATAATTAGGAAATAATATACAATGTCAAACACTATCACTAGTGACATTTTTGATTATTAAAAATTTTTTCTTTTTATGAATAAATGATGAATTTGTATTTTTTTTATGCTCATTTGTTTAGTTACTTATTTCTTTGAGTAGTTGATGTTCAGAGGGATCGTGTGCAGTTTAGTTTACAGTTAAAGAGCTGTATCGGTGTGAGTGATTGCTTTTACAAACTTCTTCTGGAAAGTTACATGATACACAATTTATTTATTTTATTTTATTTTTCAGCTTCTGTCTGCAGCACCTTCAAGCATTTATCTTATGAACATTGTCCATGTCGGTTTTGTGGTATCCTGAACTAAATATTATTATCGCAATGGAAAATGCTTCCTGGATTGACCACTAGGTGTCACTGTGTGATTACTGCTGTTAATATGCTCTCACTAGTTACTGAGAGAGTTGAGTTTTTGGGCTGAAAATGAAGAAAATCTAATCGGTTGTATGCCAGGTTCATTTTTGTTCATTTACTTACTCATTTTCTGGCTGCTCGTCATTTCAGCGGTTTTCATAAGACATTAATATAATTAACATTAAACTAGCATCCAGAGTCTGCTTGTCATACATTGCTGAGAGAAACATGGGGATCATGAGTGTCTGAGAAATTACAAGCTTCTTACAGATTTCTTTTTTTAATGTTAAAGTCAGCCCTGTTCTGTTGTTTATGTCCATAATAGGTAAACATTTCTGTGTCAGAGTTTCATACAGTTAGAGGATGAACTGATTTACATGAGAGCATTGTGTATAACATGCCCCATACAGGAAGTATTTATATTTATACATTTTTTATACTGTGTAGTAATTATACTTTGTTTATCAGGGAGAAAGAGTTACTGAAGGAGAAGAGGCGAAAAAGACAGTTACTTTTCCAAGAACAAAAGGTACAAACCTTTGCATAGTAAACTTTCATATTTAAGCAATGCAAATGTTTTAAAGTCTTTGTAATTGCCTAATGTTTCTAAGCTCTAATTATTACTCATGTATTGTTTAATGCTTTGAAGAGAAGCAGACTTTTACCAGAAGCTCTTGTAGAAGAATTTGAGACAGTGGTCCAGAAGTAAGTGATGTTTTTATACTAACATACACCAACCAGGCATAACATTATGACCACCTGCCTAATATTGTGTTGGTCCCCCTTTTGCTGTTAAAACAGCCCTGACCCATCATGCACTGTGCACTCTGACACCTTTCTGTCAGAACCAACATTAATTTCTTCAGCAATTTGAGCAACAGTAGCTCGTCTGTTGGATTGGATCACACGGGCCAGTCTTCACTCCCCATGTGCATCAATGAGCCTTGGCCGCCCATGGCTTGTCGCCATTTCACCACTGTTCCTTCCTTGGACCACTTTTGATAGATGCTGACCACTGCAGACCGGGAACACCCCTCAAGAGCTGCAGTTTTGGAGATACTCTGATCCAGTCATCTAGCCACCACAATTTGGCCCTTGTCAAACTCGCTCAAATCCTTACACTTGCCCATTTTCCTGCTTCTAACATCAACTTTGAGGACAAAATGTTCACTTGTTGCCTCTAATATATCCCACCCACTAACAGGTGCCATGATGAAGAGATCATCAGTGTTATTCATTTCACCTGTCACTGCTCATAATGTTATGCGGGATCTGTTTATGTATACACACACACACACACACACACACACTTCACATTCATTTGCATAATTGTGTATTCTTGTTGTTTCTGTTTAGACCACCATCATTCCAGATGATCAAGGTAAGATCTAAAATTCTTCTGGTAGTTTCCCAACTTTGAATAGATCAGGCATTATTTCTTTAGTTGGTAGACAGTACTTTTGGAGGCTATTTTGTCCTGCAGCTGAGCAGCAGAAGGAGAAGAAATAAAAGTGAAGAAGTCGAAGAAAGTGTCCAAACGGTAGGCTGAAACATTTATGAATACAACTAGATGTTCTTGCACATGATTATGAGGAAGTGTACAGAACAAAATGACTGCAGTAAAATTCGATGTGTTCAGTCTAATCCATGTGGCTAGAATGCACCTGATGTAGACTGGCACAGCAGTGCTTTTGCACAGGAGCACAAATTGTGTTAAACTGCAGCTTGATGCACAACATCTGTGATTTCTGGCATAACAGCTACAGAAGGTAGTGACTGTTGCTGTGAGGATGTCTGTACTGGATCAGCTAGTGGCTGATACTCAGAGTTCAGTATCAGTATTGTCAGAAATGGGATTGGTAGCATTAATGCAAAAAAAATGGATGATACTTTTTGAGGCAAACACTTCAACTTGTGGTTTAGTGCTAACTCTTAGTATACTAACACTTAGGCTCAGGAAAATGAACCATTTTACCACATACCATGTTACATACAGTGCCATGTTGAAAAAACAAAAACAGCAATCCAACATGTGGCACTGGTTTAATAAGTTGTGTTACAATATGTATGGTTCAGGAACCCAGAGAACAACCAGTAAGGAAACAAAACAAGCCAGTGTATATGTGTTTAACAGAACACTCCACCCTGAAACACATTAAGTTTATACTGAAATATTTGTCATGTGCATAGAGATTGTTTTTGGATAACGCTGCATGTTTATTATTCTTGTGAGACGTTCACAGTTGTCAGTTACTGTAACCAGACGGACATTACCAGCTCAGTTACTATGACATTTTATAGGACAGAAAAAATCGCTAAGGGATAAATACGTGTAAGCCTTGCTGTAATGTTCAGTATTTACTGTCCAGTAATGTGTATATCTGCTTCAAATGCTTGATAGTGAGCTGTTTGAAGGGGAAATGGTATCAAACTCAGGCTATATTTTGAGTAGAGATGATGCTGGATGGAACACTGGCTGTTGGCTGCTGATGTGAATATCAGAATCTCCAGTAGTCACAGAGAAGGCCAGAGCATATAATTTACATCATTTTTATACTCATTAAACCACTCAGTGATCCCTCATGCCCTGTAGATATGAATATTGTCATGCTGTTAGATCAGAATAAAATGTTTCATTATATACACACATTACATACAGTAAATATTATATGTGTTTTTAGGAGAAGCAGTCTCGTCTGGTCAGACATTTTCATTTCCATGGTTGGCCAGAGATTGGAATCTCATCGGACGGAAAAGGAATGATTGATCTGATTGCTGCAGTGCAGAAACAACAACAGCAATCTGGCAACCCCCCTATAGTGGTGCACTGCAGGTATACATACACACCCACTCACACACTCAAGCTGCAAACTGATGATTAAAGCTCAGAATTGAAGTGAACAAGAATCCTTGCTGGCTTGGCATAGGACTGATTGAGGAAACAATCCAATTATTTGCAACACTATTATTGTGTGTCAATATATAATCACACTTTCACTGTTTTATATTGCTGTTTTATACACAATAGTTACCACGGGTGTTTTGGTTTTAATCAGTGCTGCTGCAAGCCTGACTTGAACGTTCATTGTCCTCAGTAACATTTTGGAGCGGGTTAAAGCCGAGGGCTTACTGGACGTGAAGAGTTTACGCACTCAGAGACCACACATGGTCCAAACTGTGGTAAGAATCTTTTACACACAAGTGCCTGATTTGTGGAAAAATAACTAGGTCCTGTCACTGTTAGTTTAATACTTCTTATCAATATGTGATAGTGTACTAACATGTAAACAATTATGTTTTTTCATTCTTTCAGGAACAGTATGACTTCTGCTACAAAGTGGTACAAGATTTTGTAGATATTTTCTCAGACGATGCTAATTTCAAATAACTTTTCCTTTCTTCACTTCTGAAAAAACACTTTCACATTTGTTCTGCTTTCAGTTAGAAGAAACTCTTGCTATGGGTTCATAATACTCTATGCACTTGATCTTGATCTTTCTCTTGTTAAGCACTGAAATAAGTGCAGTTTTTTTGTACATAAGCAATTCCTCGATTGTGTAACCACATGATAACGATTTGAAACATTTGCGTTTAGACTGTAGTCTCTTTGTACTTTGTTAAATAATGAAATTGTTTTATTTATATATTTTGGGTACGGGGCTGAATGAGAACATTTTTAGATAATCAACATATATTTTTCATTTGTACATTGCCTGCTACTGTTTTATGTTATTATTATTATTATTATTATTATTATTATTATTGTTGTTGTTGTTGTTGTTAGTGAAAAGGGAGCAGGTGTTAGGTATTTTGTAAAAATCTGTTTTACTCTGGTATTCTGTATGAAGTCTGTTTAACAAATATTCATTGTTCACAACTGCTAAGTTAACAATTCAGTTTCAGCTGAAAGTCTAGAAGACGCGTTATATTCAGGTATGCTTGTTAAATGGCCCATCATCATTCAGCTGGATTTTCTGCTGCCAAAAGTGGAGCCATTGATACCAAACAGACCCCATTATATTTAGTTTGATTTGGGGATATACAGTTGTGTTCAAAATAATAGCAGTGTGTTAAAAAGAGTAAAGTTCAAAATTTCAATACATGCAAATGCATTGGGAAAACTGCACATTCAATTCTAAATCAAAACATGAAGAAAAATTGATCAAATTTGTTATTACGTGAAGAAAAAAGAATATTAGGCTGTTCAAAATAAATAGCAGTGTCTGCATGTTTCTTTACAAAGTCAAATGTTTACAGTATAAACTGAAAAATGCTTGAAGATTTAGCTTTCTTGTGAATCACTGAACTAATATTTAGTTAGTATAACCACTATTTCTGAGAACTGCTTCGCATCTGTGTTGCATGGAGTAGGACTTAACCTATTCCAGCCCAGAACGACTTGCACTACACACCACAATTCCTCTGCAGTTCTTGGTTTTGCCTCAGAAACAGCATTTTTGATTTCACCCCACAAGTTTTCTATTGGATCAAGGTCCAGGGACTGGGCTGGCCACTCCATAACTTTAATCTTGTAGGTCTGGAAGCAAGATGCTGCTCACTTACTGGTGTGTGTGGGGTCATTGTCTTGTTGAAACACCCATTTCAAGGGCATTTCCTCTTCATCATAAGGCAACATGACGTCTTTAATTATTTTAATGTACTCAAACTGATCCATGATCCCTGGAATGCAATAAATAGGCTCAACACCATAGTATGAGAAACATCCCCATATCATGATGCCTGCAGCACCATGCTTCACTGCCTTCACAGTGTACTGTGGCTTGAATTCAGTGTTTGGGGGTCGTCTGACAAACTGTCTGTGGCCCCTAGACCCAAAAAGAATGATCTTGCTTTCATCAGTCCAGAAAATATTGTGTCATTTCTCTTTAGGTCGGTCAGTGTGTTCTTTGGCAAATTGTAACCTCTTCAGCACGTGTCATTTTTTCAACAGTGGGACTTTGCAGGCGCTTCTTGCCGATAACTTGGCTTCACGTAGACGTCTTCTAATTGTTACAGTATTCACAGGTAACTTTAGACTTTCTTTGATCACCCTGGAGCTGATCATTGGCTGAGTCTTTGCCATTTTGGCTATTCTTCGATCCATTTGAATGGTAGTTTTCCATTTTCTTTCACGACTTTCTGGTTTTATTTGCCATTTTAAAGCATTTGATATCATTGTAGCTGAGCAGGCTATCATTTTCTGCACTTTTTTATATGTTTTCCCCTCTCTAATCAACTTTTTAATCAAAGTACGCTGTCCTTCTGAACAATGTCTGGAACGACCCATTTTACTCTGATTTTCAGAGAGAAATGCACAGTACAACATTTGCTGCCTTCGTCCTTAAATAAGGGACACATGTTTGACACCAGTTTTTTTCACAGACTAATTTACCTCTCTAATTGAACTCCACACTGCTATTATATTGAACACACCCTTTTCAATTAATGATTCAATTACACAGAATAAGCAACATGCATGTCATTACTGTTGGGTCTGTTGGTTTTCTATTGCTCTACTACACCTACTAGTAAAATATTTGCCATGAAGAAATATAATTTTAAGCAAAACCAGTGATTGATCTGGTTAGTGATGTTGGACTGTTATTATTTTGAACACAACTGTATTTTCTGTGAGCAAAAGCCCTTGTAAAAGGCACTTGACTGTGTCTATCATCTAGTGCTGCTAATATTATGAACAGCAGCTACGCTAATTCTGTTCCACTGTTTCTGTTCCGCTGCACTACGTGGCTCGTAACAGACAAAATCGCCAGGGGTCCTGTTTGCCAGGTCGCTGCCCAAAGGTGTCACTGCACCCGCCCTTCGATAGCTCAGCTGGTAGAGCGGAGGACTGTAGGTGCTTATAAATGGACATCCTTAGGTCGCTGGTTCAAATCCGGCTCGAAGGACAGCTTTTACCAGCCGCCGGGAAGCGCGCCGTTTCAGTGAAAACGAAAAAACAGTTCGCTTCCCTGACCGGGAATCGAACCCGGGCCGCGGCGGTGAGAGCGCCGAATCCTAGCCACTAGACCACCAGAGAGACACGGACAGGCGCGTGGGCCTCGTGCGGCTGTGCGCAGCACCCAGGATTGGCCTCTAGTGGCAATTTACGGCAATTCCGGATGAGTTACACCTGAGGAAACAGCAGTTTAAACAAATTCGCTTTAAGGTCAACAGAATGTCTGCACAGACTGTCTCAAAAGACTTAAAAGAGGTCCCACCTCTCAGCTGCAGGGTCACCAGTTTGCAGTCTGTCCGGAGTCCCCGTGCGTGTACACTCGGTGTTCTCCGGTTTCCTCTCACCTGCAAAAGACACGCCAGTAGGTGGATAGGCTGAAACAAATCGCTATTAGGTATGAGCGAGGGCGTGAATGTATTTGCGCAGTGCCCTGTGATGAGCTGGCGAGCCATGCGGGGTGTACTGCTAACCGATCAGGTCTAGACGAGAACAGGTATTTCTGTCCTACGGAAAAGCTTTGACATGCAGCGATGCACACAAACGTTCACATCTGCCCGTTTTGGCCCATCGCTTTTGAGGCGCCTGGTTGACAAAGTGAAACCCTGTGCATTAGATAGATAGATAGATAGATAGATAGATAGATAGATAGATAGATAGATAGATTCAACTTCATTGTCATTGCAGAGTGCAGGTACATAGCAATGAAATGCTGTTTAGCATCTACCAGAAGTGCAAATAATAGAAATTCTGCCAATGAACAAGTGCAGATAAATATGTAAATATGTACATCGATAAATAAGGCTATGTCAGAGTGTGCATAGAGAAGTATGTGCAAGTAGTATTTACAGTAGATAAAGTGACAGGTGTAATTATAATTGTGCTAAAAATGTGTACATTATGTACAATGTTTGTACAACAGTAACAGATAATATACATATATTATATAGTATGTATAAATATAGTATATGTAAATTCATATAAATAGATAGTCAAATAGATAATACTAGGTGTAATCTATGAAATGGACAATATGTACATTAATTATATTACACACTGAGAAAAACTTATATTATGACAGAATGTACAACAGAATGTTTAACAGAGAAAAATATTATATTAACAGAATGTACAGAGTGGAGCAGAACTGTAAAGTGGTAAGTGTAGAAAGACATGAGTGTCCTAGCGGTGTAGTGTAGAGTTCAGTAGTTTTATGGTTGAAGGAAAAAAACTGGCCCTAAACCTACTGGTTCTGGTGAGGATGGACCTGTATCTCCTCCTGGATGGAAGGTTGAACAGTTTGTGACTCGGGTGGGAGGAGTCTTTGATTATTTTGTGTGCTCTGCGCAGACATCTACTGTGGTGAAGAGACCCAATGGCAGGTAGTTGGGTGCCGATGATGCGTTGGGCGGTTTTCACAACCCTTTGCAATGATTTCTTTTCACACATCGTGGAGCTGCCATGCCACACTGTGATGGAGCTCGTCAAGATGCTCTCAATGATGCAGCGGTAAAAGTTGGTCAGGATCTTGGGGGATAGGTGAACTTTCTTCAGTCTCCTTAGGAAGTAAAGACGCTGTTGCGCCTTCCGAACCAGAGTTGAGGTGTTCAGATGCCAGGACAGATCCTCAGAGATGTGGACATCCAAAAACTTAAAGCTGGAGACACGCTCTACTTCAGACCCGTTGATGTAAATAGGGGAGTGTCTGCTGCTGTTAGATTTCCGGAAGGTCTGGAGAAAGTGCAGGCCACTCCATTTGAAGTACCCCAGCCTCCAGCAGCTGTTCCCTAATGATGCGACCTCGATGAGCCGGAGGATTGTCGTCCATGATGAAGAAATTAGGCCTGTGTTGTTCATGCAGGGGCACAATAACTGGATTAATGATGTTATTCAGGTAGTATTGGCTTGTCACTGTACCATTCACAAGATGTAGGGCAGTTCTGTATTGAGTAGACACACCTGCCCAGACTGTAACACCACCACAACAGTGGCTGATGCATATCGCTGTCCTTAACGTCTCCAACATCGTTGGCAGCCATCATTTCTGCTCAACATGAATTGACTTTCATCAGAGAACAGCACTGAGGTCCACTGGTCCTTAAAAAGGGACACGAGGCAGAAGAAAGAAGAAAGTCCGGGTCAACAAACCAGGTATTAATATCATGTCATGATGTCGGTAATGTACCTGGTGATCTGCTGATATTAAATTAATGAGGAATTGAAGTGCAACATTTTATCTGTGTCAATGAATACAATCTAAACATTACATCATATTGAAAAAGCTAATCAAGATTTTTTTTTAGAAGTGGATGAGGCTGAAAACATGGTTCAGGAAGAAGCTGAGGCTGAAGCTGTAGAAAGCAAGCCAGGCGATGTTCAACCAGAGAGCAGAAAATAAAGAAATTACCTGTCAACCAGGAAACAGCTTTTATATTAAACATCTGAAGATAGATTCTTAAAAATAGACTTTTTTGTTGTTGTTACTGCTAATAAAATAAAAAATAAAAAACTGTTAAATTTCACTCAGCTCAATAATGGCTTTCAGTTCCTCTGGAGTTACTGCACAGCTCTTTATATCTACTGCTCATAGATCACTTCTTAAACAGTGAATTCCTAAAGATTAATAAGTAAAAACGATCATTTTAATAAGAACAGCTTAACTAAAACTGTGAAAATTGTGGTATTCACAGTGAATCTCCTTTATGATAATCCATAAGTGTCCCACACATTCATCTCATCAACCTCAGGATCAGACTTTACTGTCTAAGTACTGTCTTACTGTCTTTGTGAAACAACACACACACACACACACACACACATTATAATACTTCTTCTTCTTAATACTCTATTCAATAAACTTTCCACAAGGAGTGATTATTTCTGCACATGCACTGAGTCGTCTAACAGGAAGGTGGTCAGTTTTAACCTTTTGAAGGCAGCTCGACCAAACAGCGTGTTCAGGGCAACCTCTCAATGGAACAGTCACTAATCCCCATGTGAAAAAAAACACTGCACTACTCTTCCAGTCGTGAAAAAGCTTGACAGGGTCTTTACCACCGTAGACCATTCACAGACTTCCAACTGAACTAAAAATGGAAGAAAAATTTCATAGGGCACCAACAATATGTATATAGCTCGTGTATGTTGGAGTAAAATGTTTCTTTAGGATCATGGTGTAACAAATAATTTCTTGTTGAAAACGTGGCATTCGAAATCAACTTCTCTTTTTTTAACAGGATCTGACATATTTAGGGGTAGCTGACCAGCAATAACGTGCCAGCATCACCTGTTGCTGTTCAGACACGCCTGCACGTCCATAGGTAAATAATAAAACGCCAGGCTTTTCAAAATAAAAGCAAAACAGTTGTATTGCGTGCACAGCATAAATACTTGTTCATTTATGTTTAATGTCTTCTTCCCATAGTGCATCCTGGTGCCATGTGTTCCCAAGGTAAGCGACTCACACGCACCCAGGCATCCATGTGATGTAAAAGAAAACGTGATTCATCAGACCAGGCCACCTTCTTCCATTGCTCCGCGGTTCAGTTCTGATTCTCACATGCCCATTGTTAGCGCTCTTGGTGGTGAACAAACTGTGATGCACTGTGTATCCTGACACCTTTCTATCAGAACCAGCATTAACTTCTTCAGAAATTTGAGCAACAAATTTTATTTCAATTTTCACTCCTGAAAAATCAATACTTTCAAATCCTCAGTACTTCTTTCATCCCTGATCTTTTCCTCCAGTTCACCTTTTAGACTGCAATATTCTGCCACAGAAGAGAGCATCATGTTTTGTGCTGCATCACATGTGCACATCTGGTCCACAGTGTCAGTGTAAAATGCCATTATTTGTTTCTGTAATAGCCTGGATTAGCATATTTATTTTTACATTCAGATGAAGAATGTTCAGATTGATGGCCACTGTCACCTGCAGTGAACTATGATGTGTCCGGCGTGTGCTGGGTTAACACTCTTGACTTTCTTAAGAAACTTGAGCATACCGATAGGCGAGAGTGGAACACCAAAATAAAGCCAGCTGGTGAAGTGGAGATGTGTGACCAACCTCACGGACCTGCAGCCTTCTGGAGATTGCTAGGATCACGTACATCAAGACATGTGCACATCATTTCTATGTAAAAACTACATATATGAAACTCCTCACACATCACCATGAGCCAATGTATATACCTTAGAAACATTGCCAAGCTTAGGAACAATTTATATGTATCTGATGCAGAAAAGCTAGTTCATCCATTCCTGACCTCCAGACTGGACTATTGTCATGCATTACTAGGTGGTTGTCCTGCATCCTCAATAAACAAGCTACAGTTAGTCCAGAATGCAGCTGCCAGAGTTCTTACCAGATCAAGAAAATATGGTCATATAACCCCAGTATTACCATCCCTGCACTGGCTACCTGTTAAGTTTAGATTTGATTACAAACTAGCACTACTTGTGCTACTACTTTACTTTACTACTACTAAATAGTTTAGCTCCCACGTATCTAGCCAGTCTTCTGACACGCTACAATCCACCGCGCTCTTTAAGATAACAAAACTCTGGTAGACTTCTGGTAGTTTCCAGAATATCAAAGTCTACAAAAAGGGGTAGAGCATTTTTAAACTTTGGAATAGCCTTCCTGACAGTGTTCAGGGCTCAGACACAGTCTCCCAGTTCAAAAGTAGATTAAAGACATATCTCCTTAGCCTGGCATACACATAATACATCCCATAACCTTGTGCTCCAGTACATCTGATTAAATGCACATTATCATCTAGTGCTGCTAATATCATGAACAGCAGCTATGCTAATTCCTTTTCACCTGTTCCTTTTTTTATTCCCATCCTGAGGCATCTGGAGATTGTGCCAGCTTCAGTAGACAGAGGCCAATCCTTCAAGGATCCTGAGGCACCCAGAGATGGACCAGCTTCAGCTGGGTTCTGCTTGGTGAGGATTTGTGTATATCAAAGCAATGCTGCCAGCCCAATGTGGACTTAGAGGACGACAACAACCTGTAGTGTAGTCGATCAGCACCGTTACATCCTCCAAGGACACATCTGTACAGCCAGCAGCCCTGCTCTGGCCAGTACTGACAGCATTATTCCTAAAAGCACATGCAGATTCAAAACCATTTAACCCTTTCGAGTATTTCCAGAGCAAACTGTGTGCTATATTTATGTATTTTACCTCTTTTCTCTCCCGTATGTTAGTCAGCATGACTATGGTGGCAGATTTGTGTTCTCAAACCATTCTCCAGAAATCAGCCACTGTCTCCGGTTTCGGACCTGCAAACAGACCTTTTTAAAGTTTTCCTACAGAAAGTCGTGATGGTCAGTAAATTCACTCTGACATTCACTCTTCTGATCTGTATGCTGTGTAACGTGTGGGTGACTGCTTCTGTGTAATAATCTTGAAAACTGATGAAACCCTCAGATGAAAGGTCACTTACACTAACTACAAGCTGGTGTTAATTGTAGAACCGCACAACACTAACTTGGTTTCACAAAACAACCCTTTACTCCTTTTTATCATCATACTGGCGTTCCTTCCATTTGACTTATCAAACATTTTTAATTAATATAAACAAATGAATTATTTTCCCCCCACAAATCTGATCCAGAATTAGTCAGAATACTGTTGGCTTTCAATGTGTAAAGTATCATGACTCTGTGTTTAGCTGCTGCTGACCAGTGCACTGAGAAGTGGGCGGGGTTTGAGCCCCTGCTGGGCAAATAAATCACACTTATCCACAGTAACACTGGTACAGAGATAAAACATTCAAAACATCTCAAACGTTTTTGATAGTAAAACACTGTACAACTGCTACAATAAAATTATAACATTTAAACCCAAGAATTAAGTAAATAAAATATAAATGAATAAAACTACACATTATTATTACAGGAGACATTCAGGACTTATTAAAGTCCTGAATATCACCTTTCGTATGACCATCCATTAACTACCACTGTGGAGTGTAACACAACAAAATGATTCAACACTGAACTCCCAAAACAGACAGAGTATTTTTCCTCTTGTAAGCTGTGTTGAAGCATGCCATTTCTTTCTAGGGTGAGCATACATAGTGAGGAATGATTTAGTGGCTTTACAGCTGGAACCAGAAATTTACATACACTGTATAAAAAGACACATAACCACTTTTTCTCACCTTCTGACATTAAATCAGACTAAACTTTTCACATTTTATGTCAGTTAGGATTTCTAAAATTATTTCTATTTGCTAAATATCAGAATAATGAGTGAGAGAATTTTTTAGATATTTTTTATTACTTCCTTCAAAGTCAGAGGTTTACATACATTTCCTTAGTATTTGGTAGCATTACCTTTAAACTGTATGACTTGGGTCAAACGTTTTGGGCATCCTTCCACAAGCTTCTCACAATAGTTTAGTGGAATTTTGGCCAATTCCTCCTGACAGTACCGCCTTTTCAGCTCTCCCTACAAATTTTCTATTGGATAGAGATCATGGCTTTGTGATGGCCACTCCAAAACAGTTATACTTCAGCCATTTTGTAATTAATTTGGCAGTATGCTTAGGGTCATTGTTCATTTGGAAGTCCCATTTGCTCCCAAGCTTTAACTTCCTGGCTGTTGGCTTGAGATGTTGCTTCAATATTTCTACATAATGTTCTTTCCTCATAATGTCATCTATTTTGTGAAGTGCACCAGTCCCTCCTGCAGCAAAACACCCCCACACCATGATGCTGCCACTCTCGTACTTCACAGCTGGGATGGTGTTCTCAGGTTTGCAAGCTTCCCCCTTTTCCTCCAAATGTAACGATGATCACTATGGCCAAACAGTTCAAATTTAGTTTCATCAGACCACAGGACATGTCTCCAAAAATTAATGTCTCTGTCCCTGTGTACATTCGCAAAGTGTAATCTGGCTTTTTTTATGTTCCTTTTGGAGTAATGGCTTCTTCCTTGTGGAGTGGCCTTTCAGCCCATGTCAGTACAGGACTCGTTTCACTGTGGATAATGACACTCTCTTTCCAGCTACAGCCAGCATCTTCACTAGTTGTTTTGCTTTTGTTCTGGGGTTGATGCACACATTTCGCTCCAAAGCACGTTCTTCTCTGTGACACAGAACCCGTCTCCTTCCTGAGCAGTAGGATGGCTGGACATTCCTATGGTGTTTATACTTGTGTATAATTGTTTGAACAGATGAACATAGCACCTTCAGGCATCTGGAAATTGTATGCAAGATGAACCAGGCTTGTGGAGGTCCACAATTCTCTTCCAGATATCTTTGCTGATTTTCTTTTGATTATTCCACGATGTCACACAAGGAAGCAGAGTGTTTATAATACATCCACAGGTGTACCTCCAATTGACTCAAATGATGTCAATTAACCCATCAGAAGCTTCCAAAGCCATGATATCATCATCTGGGCTTTCCCAACAGGAAAGTCTGATTTAATGTCAGATAGTGAGAAAAAAAAGGTTATGTGTCTTTTTATACAGCGTATAAAACCTTACACTCTGTGGTAGCATCTGGCTTTTTTTTTTTTTCTGCTGGGGCAGTGGCATCTCTGCTGCACACAGGAAGAGAGTGGATAAAATCGTAAAGATAAAGATCTGTCCTTCGATGCAATCTCAATCCAGTGGAAGAAAGGAGGATGATAGCCAAGCTATCATGTATGTTGGAGAACGACTCTCACCTCATGCATGAGACTCTGGGCAGCTCCAGAAGTGGCAGACTACTTCACCCCAAGTGTGTGAGAGAGCAGTACCGTAGGTCTTACCTCCCTGCTGCTGTGAGACTGTACAACCAGCACTGCTACCAGCAGACCCTTCCACAACCTGGACAACACATCATTGGGATTTCTACTATATAAGATTACAATTCATTATTATTATTATTACTAATTCAATTCAATTCATTTTATTTGTATAGTGTTTTTAACAATGGGCGTTGTCTCAAAGCAGCTTTAAAGAAGTAGAGAAACAGAGAAAGAAAAAATATATATATTTATAAGTTTAAACTTACTATTTTATCTCTATTTTATCCCTAATGAGCAAGCCTGTGGCTATGGTGCCAAGGAAAAACTACGTGTGATGATATGAGGAAGAAACCTTGAGAGGAACCGGGCTCAGAACGGATCCCATCCTCATTTGGGTGAAACTGGAAAGTAAATAATGTAACTGTAACTGATTAATGTCCTTTCTACAACAACAAACAAGAGCTCATGGGGAACTATTAGGTTAGTGTAGTAACTGAGCCCATTATAGACATTAATTCCTTGCTGTCGCAAGCTGACAGATCTAACGGCACATCCGTGACAGTGTGAAAGTCCCCAAGTGGCTCTGTCCACAGCTGTCTCCTAGTCACAGGCTGTCCACACAGATCCATTCACAGCATCAGTGAGCACCACCAAGCACTGAGACTCCGACCAGGGGTAGAGCCAGTGATCACACTGTAAACTCAGAACACTGGGAGCTCTGGAGTGGGACATAGAGCTCGATGGAGAAAGACAGAGGGAGAGAGAAATATATTAGGTATGCTTGTGATCGTGTGATGTTTAAAGACAATGTAGATTAAGTGTAAAGTGCAGGCAGGGACTCCGGCAAGACTAGCCAAGACAGCATAACTAAAAGGGAGAGCCAGAAGTTGACAGACATGAAGGCTTCCTGGGAAATAAAGCATCCAACCACTTCACAGTCAGCAAACCTGAGCGACTTGTGAGGGTGGTAAGATGACAGCATCCAAACATCCCAGTACACCAAACACTCTATGACCATGAATCTTCCAGATCTGCTCCTTTACCTAAGAAAAACTATACATTGAAAGCTTCACTAAACAAATGTGTCTTTAGCCTAGACTTAAACATTGAGACTGTGTCTGAATCCCGAACACTATTTGTTAGGCTGTTCCATAACTGTGGGGCTTGAGGTATTACCAAATAAACAGCAACCTTGGATCGGAGTAGGTGTGGCAGATCATAAACAACCAAAAGATCACTCAGGTACTTTTACTAGTCCATATTATTATTATTATTATTATTATTATTATTATTATTATTATTATTATTATCTTCTGTATATTTAAATTTTATATTTATATATTTATCTGTTTGTCGTTTTAAATCTATAATATCAGTTACAATTTATAAAAGTCACTTTGTCTTGATATTATCCTTTTCTTTAGCTGCTATACCTTTACCGCTGCAACTATGCAAATTTCCTCGCTGTGGGCCGAATAAAGAATGAGAAATGGAGAAAAAGGATTGTTGAATTTTTTAGTGACGCATTTATGAGTACTGTGTTCACATTTACAAAGCTCTTCACACAGTTAGAGCAACAACAGTCTATGTGGACTAAATTGTATATCACCTTTCATTGTTTTGACACAAAGCATTAAATAACCTCAACTTTCAGCTTCATCTATTCTTTTCTCGTTCAAACTCACCCTTTAACAAAACTATGTGTATCTACAGATCTACATTTACATTCTGTTTTCAAAACTAATCAATATCATTAAAAACAAGCAGATTATTTGTCTAATGAAATATATTTATTTAAAGTTGTAAACATTTAAACATAGAAACCAATAGATTAAAAAATAAATAAACTAATAAAGAAGTAAAGTTTATTATTAAGTAAGTGAATTGTTAAAGGATTAAGTATATATTAATATATAAGTGTAATTAAAGTAAATTAGTGCATTAAAGTGTGTGTTAACAATAAGAACACCATAATAGTCATTTTTATTACAGTCATTAATAACGATAACAACAACCAATAATAATAATAATAATAATAATAATAATAATAATAATAATAATAATAATCGACATAATCATCATCATCTCCGTGACCCCAATCCGCACGTGGGGTCGCAGCTCTTCATCTTTGACGTCATCTGCGTCATCGCTGCTGTAGAGTTGTTTATTTGTATTTAAACTGTCTCCATGGTGATGACGCGTTCATCGAGTAGTTTCAAGTCAAAACCTGCATTGAGTTTCTGCGTGGCAACAGATAAACATCGTCTCCATCACCACAACTCTACAGATCTACAACTCTACAAGTCAACTCTTCAATCAGCGACTTTCAACGAAGGACTTCTGACCACACCATGTCTATCCGAGGATTTCTTCAGGGACTGAAGAACTGGACTCTGGGTGAGATCGCCTGTGCTGCGGGTCTGGTCACTCTGTCTGCCGGTGCGGGATACTTCATTTACCGCAGCCTCCGGACAGAAAGAGCTCCTCCTGACCACACTGAGCTTCCTCAAGGTAGGAGGAGCTTTATCCTACCTCGTGACTTTAATGTCTCACTGATTTTACAATGAATCCAGTAGAAGGTACAGTGTTACAGTCTAATGTTATGTAGCTAACAAGCGACCTCATCTACTGCTAACAATTAGCCTCATGCTAGTTATCGTGCTAGCGAACTTGGCTACTGGTTTAAATTACACAATAAAGTCCTTAAACTTGGTTCAAGAATGTATTTTATTTCTACAATGAATAATTTACCCTGTTAGTAGGTCACTTTTAACAGCCCTGGCTACTGGTTTTACACTAAATCATGCTTAGCCTTGTGATTCTCCAGCTAGCGCGCTAACAGACTTTAGCCGATTTTTAGCGATTTAAATGACACTGTAATAGTTGGACTAATCATATCTACAACTTATCATATTCTCAAGCTCTAGAGAACCTGTCTATTTGTTGTAATTATTACGCAATTAATTGGTAAATATAATATAAATATAATGTTTAGCCTAATGTTAGTTAAGCTGCTAGCGAACTTGGCTGTTGGTTTAAAGACACTAAAATCCTGAACCGAGTTGATGAGCTTGAACAACGAGAATTTCATTTATTTCTACAATATAATATTCATCCCCATTAAAAAGTGACTTTTAACAACCCTGACTACTGGTTTTACACTAAATCATGTTTAGACTACTGATTAATCAGCTCTCCTAAAGGGCTTGGTTACAGGTGTATGTTATCTACCTAGAGAACTTCACTAATCATTTTATTTACACAATATCATAGTGAGTATGAAGCTAGTTAGCTTGATGAACTCAGTTTTAATAATTACACAGTATAATATTTGTATAGATTTGGGTGGTGGATAGGGGCAGGAGGTTTTAGAGAGTTTAATCAGTTCACATGTACAGTGAATTTACACAATCTGACTGCTACAATTTGTCTGTTTCTTCACAAGTTAACTAATTATCAAACTTGACAGGTTATTAAGCATTAATAGGAAAGTTTGATGTTGTGTAATTGAAGAGTCAGAATTCTGAGTCCCATAAAAGTGATTTTATTACAGAGCCTGTGGATGTGCTGGGGGAATCAGTAGGTACTCCCTCTGTCCTCCAGGTATGTGTCTGATAAATAGTAATATTTAACTTCATTTGAAACCTGTAGGTCACTTTTGTCTAAGTGTGTGTGTGTGTGTGTGTGTGCACGTTAAGGTCGTTGAGCCAATCCTGCAGCTGCTGCCTCCCGAACCTCAGGACGAGCCTTCAGCTGTCATTCTGGTAAACAAATCATTCATTTATTTACTAAAACCAATCAATAGATTTTACAAGGTTGTGTTTACTGTTAAGAATGTTAGTATGAATCTGATTTGATAAGAAGCACTTATGATCTTCATGCTCTCCATTTCACAGCCGCTCGATGCTGATGAGCCGAACAACGCCTGCCGCGATGTCCAGTGCGTGTCTGCAGACTCCTCCCTCTCCCAGTCTGGGGTATTCTACAGTGCTGCAGCTGAGATACAAACACACAAACACCCTTCTTTACAAGTTCTAATGTTTACTTTTGTTTCTCTATTTCTAGCCAGTGGACATTAGAAGAGACATAGCTGGAATGATAAGGGGTCCAGAGAGTCGGCTCTACTGCTTTGACACTGCAGAGACATGCTGCTTGACTCTCGAGGTAATCACAGTCTTTATTACTCTGGTGAAGGGAATGGACATTTTTAAATTGACATGGTTTTTAGCATTTTGTTGAAATGTGGGTCTTGAATTTCATCTAATTGTCATTTGCAGGGATTCCCTTATTATACCAGCTATGAGGGTAGATTCACTGGCATTCAGGTAAGGGACTATTCATTGTGGCATTGTAAAATTATGGTAATTGCGTTGACTAATTTTGTTTGTGTGTTTTAAGGTTGTTGAGCCAACTGTTCAGCTGCTGCCTACTGAAGAAGACCAAGACTCTTCACCTGTTTTTCTGGTAACCAGAGCTTTAAGGAAAGCTATAGAATATTAGTATGAAGCTGCTATGATCAGAAGCATTCACGATCTTCCTGCTTTTCTTTACACAGCCACTCGATGCTGGTGAGCTGATCAGCGCCCACCGAAACATACAGTTCCTCTCTTCAGACCCCTCCATCTCCCAGTTTAAGGTATTCTACAGTGCAGCAACTGAGATACAAACACACAAACACCCTTCTTTACAAGTTCTGATGTCTAGTTTTGTTTCTCTATTTCCAGTCAGTGGACATAAAGTCCTACTTCTTGGGGATGATAAGGGGCCCACAGAGTCGTCTGTGTTGGTTTAAAACCACCACGACACACTGCTTGACTCACCTGGTAATCACAAACTTGATTATTCTGAGGAAGAGAATTGACCTTGATGATTATTAGATGCTCACGTTTGTGAAATAGATCTTGAGTTCCAGCTATTTGTCATTTGCAGGGATTCCCTTATCATACCACCATAGAGGATTGTTTCTCTGGCATACAGGCAAGGGATTATTCGTTGTGGAATTAGGAAACTTTTGCTAATTGCAGTGACTAATTGTGTTCACTTTAAATTGTTCTTTTAAGTCTGAATCTGGGAGGGTTACAGAGTTCATCTCCTGTAACCGAGTGGAGACATCGTTCATCGTGCCACATTATAACACGGTAAATTTATTGCACTGTCATGAAGTGTATATTGTAGTTAGTATTTTGTCAGATGTACTTTTATTTGTCTGCAGTGACAATATATTTTTTTATTCAGCACAAAACCGTTAAAACGGTAACCTGCGATTACCTGTATGTGGCTGGAGATGGGCAGCTGTACACCTCCACCTGGGAGTATGACCAGAACGACTCTGAGGTAATTCCGAGTTTCAGATCTGATGTGTATCTACATATGTTGCTATTCCCCTGGTTCGGATGCTGTAAAATTTACTGTGTGAGTTTTAATGATTTAATGATTCGGATTGCAGGAGAATGAGGAGGAGGTGGAGATGGAGGTGCCCTTTATTTGGTACGATCCTATTCACTGTTTATTGATGTAATAGTGTATTGTATGTTTAACACACACTAAGCATTTACATCTCTTCTTCCTTAGCTGCCATCTCTTAGAAAGAGGGGTGACTGACATCGGCCTGAAGGTGCCCGCTGTCCGTGAGGCGTTCGCTGTGAGCAAAACCTTTCTTCAGCTGCTGTTATTGCACAGGTAAAGTCCACTCTGCTTTAACGTATATTGTGTGCTGTCTTATATTCAGACTTTGCTTGCCAGCATCCACATCCAGGACTTCTTGTTCGTGGTGGGAAAAAGGATTGTCATGCGACTGGCAGCAGCTAACAACCAGGTGACTTTAGAATGATGAAAGACTGTTTGATTTTTGTGATGAAAATCCTTTCAGTTACTCAGTCATAGCCAAAGTGAGTTACAGAGATTTTCTTGTTTGTTTGAACAGGATGTAGTTGGTGTGCAGTTGGCATACGAGGCCCTGATTCGATTCCTGAGGATGCCTTCATATCAGGATTCGATTAAAGCAGAGCTCTCCGGGCCCGATGTAAGCTAATAAACGCCTGTGTGAAATGACAGATGTTTAAACAGAAAAGATTTTGATAATATAGAAAACTGAACTTCAATATGTGAGGCTAATTTCTTTTTGTACCTTTACTCCTCTGTGCAGGTCTACCACTACAACTTCCTGGATATTTTTTTTGAGCTGATTCTCTTCGGCTTCTTTAAAAATGGCTCAACACCTCAGCTAGTAAGTGTCTCATCAGATTTAAGTTTCAGAACATGGTCTATTTTACCTCATTTTGATTTCCCTTATTTTTTAATCCTGATAAAACATGGCAAAAAGTCTGTTGTCTTTCTTTTCTAAAGTTTAAGGGAGGATTCTTGGAGCGCCTGCTTCAGCTCATCAGCATGTGGGATATAGACGTGTGGGAGCCTGCAGCAGAGCTGTACTTCAAAGTGCTTATTGTAAGTGTTCCAATATCTTCTGATGCCACGATACACAAATTCTCAGGATTGTACCTTAAACTCAGTGACACTATGTTGAATCTGTGTGTCATTTGTCAATAGGATCACCTTACACAGCTTTTTGAAGTACTGTTCACTCAGCCTCTGGAGCTCTACAGCAACCCAGCAGCCTTAGCCTCCATAGTTCAGATTCTCGTCCAGCAGCACGTCCAGCAGATGATGAATATTTTGGAGAAGCTCTGAGCAATGTCTTTCCCTTTGCCCTCTTCATCTTTTCTTCCTCTGTTTCATTTCATATTTCTTCTTTTCTCTCACTTCTTTTTCCTACATTGCTCAGGCTCTCCATACGTGAGTATGAATTAATTTTATTTCTATTTTAGATTAATGTGATATTTTTAAAATCTCTTTTTTTTCCTACAGGTTGTACAGTGAACCCCAGGACTGAAGAAGGGCTTAACCCTATCTTAAGATCCCTTATCCCTTAATAATCATCCCTTATTAATCTATCCCTCTATTCCTGTCCCACTCCCTCATTCCCATAAATACCCTATAGTTCATAAATAGATAAATAGAATTGATTGTAAATAAACTTATATCTGTATAGTGCTTATATGCTTTATTTTAATAAATTTTTATATTTGTTCCTATTTCAGTCTCATTCTGAGTATTTTTAGTCATCAGTATATCTGTATATTTTTCCTTTAAAAAGCAACACAAAATGAATGTTTCACTTATATACAGATCCTTTTTAAAGAATTTCTTTTAAATGGTTCACTAAAATGTAAAAAATAGCATTTTATATTATATAATGTATTTATGTATTATACAATATATTATTTAATCTAAAAACACAAGCATGAACACAATGGCAGAAAAGAATGGAGCTCCACATTGAAGTGATAAAACAAGATGAAGGTCTTACAATACACTATACAGTTACTGGGGTGTGGTATAAATAAAAAACATGAGGTAATTATTATTAATTGGTAATCATAGTAATGTAAATAATAGGATAAGGCCTTCAACCTTCCCTCTGCTCTGTTCCCCACCTTTTCTACATGAGGTATCACGCTGACCAGAGAAAGGGTCAGTGTACTGCTCATGATTTTTGAGTTAGTGGTAAACACAAGTCAGTGTCATAGGAAGTCTCTTTCTATTCCCATCCTCTCCTGTCTTCACTACAGCCATGTAAGTTAAATGCCCCCCCCCAACCCCAGATTTTGTTGATCCCGGAGCTGCACCCTCGTTGCCGGACACCCCGACTTCCTGGCCTGCCCCTTTAGATACACCTCTACTGTGTAATAATTTAAAATCTGTGTAATAATCTGTAATATTGACATGTAATGCTAAGGAGGAATCTTCATCTATCTTCATCAATAAATAAATCCAGGGAGCAACAATCACTTGTGTATTATGTGGGAGAAACTCTTACTCAGATCATAAAGAGGCAATGTTTGTGACGTAATCCTGGAAAAAGTGTTATATGAGATGGATATTATATCATTATTATTAACCTATCCTTTTTAATAAATGTAATATTTTGTAAAAATTTTATTCCTGTTAAAAAACATTATTCCATGTTATTTAATTCATTCATGTTCTTATTTTCTTTTGGGTAATGAACCAGTATTTTCTTTTACCACCTGAATAGCTTGTTCTCTTTCCATAGACAATTATGTACTCTTTATCTTATCTTAGGCCTACAGACTGCATAATGCAGATTTATCCCTGTATAACTGTCTGTTAGACACATTTCAACAGTATCCATCTGACCAATAACCACAAAGAAATAAAAAGTGACATTCTTTACTTCTGCTTCATTCTTGATTTACTATTGTTGCAGTTCCAAGCTGCTTGATAAAACAACAGAAAAGAGATGTTGAAATGAACAATTCAGAATACCTTCAGAGGACCTTGTATTATATAAAGCTGCTATAAAAGTGCATGTGCAGAAATAATCACTCCTCATGGAAAGTTTATTGAATAGAGTATTAAGAAGAAGAAGTATTATAATGTGTGTGTGTGTTGTTTCACAAAGACAGTAAGACAGTACTTAGACAGTAAAGTCTGATCCTGAGGTTGATGAGATGAATGTGTGGGACACTCGGATGGATTATCATAAAGGAGATTCACTGTGAATACCACAATTTTCACAGTTTTAGTTAAGCTGTTCTTATTAAAATGATCGTTTTTATTTATTAATCTTTAGGAATTCACTGCTTAAGAAGTGATCTATGAGCAGTAGATATAAAGAGCTGTGCAGTAACTCCAGAGGAAATGAAAGCCATTATTGAGCTGAGTGAAATGTAACAGTTTTTTATTTTTTATTTTATTAGCAGTAACAACAAAAAAAGTCTATTTTTAAGAATTTATCTTCAGATGTTTAATATAAAAGCTGTTTCCTGGTTGACAGGTAATTTCTTTATTTTCTGCTCTCTGGTTGAGCATCGCCTGGCTTGCTTTCTACAGCTTCAGCCTCAGCTTCTTCCTGAACCATGTTTTCAGCCTCATCCACTTCTAAAAAAAAAAAATCTTGATTAGCTTTTTCAATATGATGTAATGTTTAGATTGTATTCATTGACACAGATAAAATCTTGCACTTCAATTCCTCATTAATTTAATATCAGCAGATCACCAGGTACATTACCGACATCATGACATGATATTAATACCTGCTTTGATGACCCGGACTTTCTTCTTTCTTCTGCCTCGTGTCCCTTTTTGGTCCATTTCTTCTTCTCCTTTTCACAGCTGGTGCTTTCCACAGCAGATGTGTTGTTCTCTGGTTCTACAGCTTCGGACTCAGCTTCAGCCTGAACCAAGTTTTCAGCCTCATCTACTTCTGAAAAGAATTTGCATTTTACATGTGGTGTAATGTTTAGATTGTACTCATTGACACAGATATAATGTTTCATATCAATTCCTCATTAATTTAATATCAACAGATCTCCAGGTACATTGCTGACATCATGACATGATATTAATATTCATACCTGCTTTGTTGACCAGGACTTTCTTCTTTCCTCTTCCTGGTGTCCCTCTCGTGGGCCAGAAACAAAATCATGATTCACAATTAAAATCTGATATAAAGTTTTGACTAAATTAATTGACACAGATAAACTTCATTATTATTGATATTTATTACATAATTAGGAAATAATATACAATGTCTTAAACACTACCACTATTGACATTTTTGATTATTAATAATACTTTTTTATTAATAAAGGATGAATTTGTATTTTTTTTAAACTTTTTTTTAATTTTGTTTAGTTACTTATTTCTTTGAGTAGTTGATGTTCAGAGGGATCGTGTGCAGTTTAGTTTACAGTTAAAGAGCTGTATCAGTGTGAGTGATTGCTTTTACAAACTTCTTCTGGAAAGTTACATGATACACAATTTATTTATTTTATTTTATTTTTCAGCTTCTGTCTGCAGCACCTTCAAGCATTTATCTTATGAACATTGTCCATGTCGGTTTTGTGGTATCCTGAACTAAATATTATTATCGCAATGGAAAATGCTTCCTGGATTGACCACTAGGTGTCACTGTGTGATTACTGCTGTTAATATGCTCTCACTAGTTACTGAGAGAGTTGAGTTTTTGGGCTGAAAATGAAGAAAATCTAATCGGTTGTATGCCAGGTTCATTTTTGTTCATTTACTTACTCATTTTCTGGCTGCTCGTCATTTCAGCGGTTTTCATAAAGACATTAATATAATTAACATTAAACTAGCATCCAGAGTCTGCTTGTCATACATTGCTGAGAGAAACATTGGGATCATGAGTGTCTGAGAAATTACAAGCTTCTTACAGATTTCTTTTTTTAATGTTAAAGTCAGCCCTGTTCTGTTGTTTATGTCCATAATAGGTAAACATTTCTGTGTCAGAGTTTCATACAGTTAGAGGATGAACTGATTTACATGAGAGCATTGTGTATAACATGCCCCATACAGGAAGTATTTATATTTATACATTTTTTATACTGTGTAGTAATTATACTTTGTTTATCAGGGAGAAAGAGTTACTGAAGGAGAAGAGGCGAAAAAGACTTAGTTACTTTTCCCCGAACAAAAGGTACAAACCTTTGCATAGTAAACTTTCATATTTAAGCAATGCAAATGTTTTAAAGTCTTTGTAATTGCCTAATGTTTCTAAGCTCTAATTATTACTCATGTATTGTTTAATGCTTCGAAGAAAAGCAGACTTTTACCAGAAGCTCTTTTAGAAAAGCTGGGGAACAATAGTCTGTTTCGGGTGGGGAAGAAAGGAAAAAAATGGGGAAGAAGGGGAAAGAGAGAAAAAGAGAAAAAAAGAGAAGAAAATGTGCGTTTTTACAAACAAATCAGAAAAAATTCAAGTCCCCCTCCCATCCACACTGATCCGGCTCGAATCCCACCTCAGACAAGGATTAAATATTGCATTCTGTTTAGAAATGGCAACTGTTATTCTACAGAAACAGTCCTGCTTTCAAAATGAGTCAAGTTCTAAGTCCGGTGTAGTTAGTTGACTTCAATTATTTAATTATCTGCAAAATATGACCTACTGTTAGAAATATTGTCTGACACACACCATAACAATATATATAAGTGATGAATTATTATAAAATACTAACAAAGTATAGAAATCTATAAACGAAAAACTACCAATATTTATATTATTAAGTATAGATTTAATAATATAAATAAAAAAAAAGTTAAGGATATTCGGCTTTGGGTGAAATTTCAGGATGCACCTAAAATGCACTATAACCTTTACAGGTGAACTTAATTTGACCTTCTCTACACTTTTGAATGCACATGTCCAACTGTTCAGTGTTTCAGTACTTTTTGCATAACTTGCTGTTTTCTAACAAGATGCTTAATGGCAAAATTCACAACTGGTGTTTGATCCATGAATCGACCAATACATTTTCTGGTTCAATTAGAATTGGTATTTAAACAGTCCTCTTCATCATGCTGTTCACATTTTGACATCATGAGACACCAAGACCATACCTAACAATTGATCAACAGTACCTCACCATTGCGAGGCTTCAGACAGGATGTTCTCAGAGGGAAGTGGCCACTGAGCTTACAGTGTCACAGAGTGTCATCAGCAGGTTGCGAAAGAGATACAGAGAGACTGGAAGAGTCACAGAAAGGCATAGAAGTGGACGTCCTTTGGCCACATCCCGCGTTGATGACCGCTTCATTGTGAACAGTGCCCTGCGGTACCGGATGATGAATGCCACTCAACTCCAGGCACATTTAAGGGAGATGAGAGGCACCCAAGTGTCATGTCAGACCATTTGAAACCGTTTACATCAATGTGTTCTGTGTGCTAGACGACCTGCAAAGGGTACCTGACCACACCACCAGGCACAGGCGTCGGGCCAGGGAGCATTTACGCTGGATGAGGGACCAGTGGACCTCAGTGCTGTTCTCTGATGAAAGTCAATTCACGTTGAGCAGAAATGATGGCTGCCAACGATGTTGGAGATGTCAAGGAGAGCGCTATGCATCAGCCACTGTTGTGGTGGTGTTACAGTCTGGGCAGGTGTGTCTACTCAATACAGAACTGCCCTACATCTTGTGAATGGTACAGTGACAAGCCAATACTACCTGAATAACATCATTAATCCAGTTATTGTGCCCCTGCATGAACAACACAGGCCTAATTTCTTCATCATGGACGACAATCCTCCGGCTCAACGAGGTCGCATCATTAGGGAACAGCTGCTGGAGGCTGGGGTACCTCAAATGGAGTGGCCTGCACTTTCTCCAGACCTTCCGGAAATCTAACAGCAGCAGACATTCCCCTATTTACATCAACGGGTCTGAAGTTGAGCGTGTCTCCAGCTTTAAGTTCCTGGGTGTCCACATCTCTGAGGATCTGTCCTGGCATCTGAACACCTCAACTCTGGTTCGGAAGGAGCAACAGCGTCTTTACTTCCTAAGGAGACTGAAAGTTCACCTATCCCCCAAGATCCTGACCAACTTTTACCGCTGCATCATTGAGAGCATCTTGACGAGCTCCATCACAGTGTGGCATGGCAGCTCCACGATGTGTGAAAAGAAATCATTGCAAAGGGTTGTGAAAACCGCCCAACGCATCATCGGCACCCAACTACCTGCCATTGGGTCTCTTCACCACAGTAGATGTCTGCGCAGAGCACACAAAATAATCAAAGACTCCTCCCACCCGAGTCACAAACTGTTCAACCTTCCATCCAGGAGGAGATACAGGTCCATCCTCACCAGAACCAGTAGGTTTAGGGCCAGTTTTTTTCCTTCAACCATAAAACTACTGAACTCTACACTACACCGCTAGGACACTCATGTCTTTCTACACTTACCATTTTACAGTTCTGCTCCACTCTGTACATTCTGTTAATATAATATTTTTCTCTGTTAAACATTCTGTTGTACATTCTGTTATAATATAAGTTTTTCTCAGTGTGTAATATAATTAATGTACATATTGTCCATTTCATAGATTACACCTAGTATTATCTATTTGACTATCTATTTATATGAATTTACATATACTATATTTATACATACTATATAATATATGTATATTATCTGTTACTGTTGTACAAACATTGTACATAATGTACACATTTTTAGCACAATTATAATTACACCTGTCACTTTATCTACTGTAAATACTACTTGCACATACTTCTCTATGCACACTCTGACATAGCCTTATTTATCGATGTACATATTTACATATTTATCTGCACTTGTTCATTGGCAGAATTTCTATTATTTGCACTTCTGGTAGATGCTAAACAGCATTTCATTGCTATGTACCTGCACTCTGCAATGACAATGAAGTTGAATCTATCTATCTATCTATCTATCTATCTATCTATCTATCTATCTATCTATCTATCTATCTAATGCACAGGGTTTCACTTTGTCAACCAGGCGCCTCAAAAGCGATGGGCCAAAACGGGCAGATGTGAACGTTTGTGTGCATCGCTGCATGTCAAAGCTTTTCCGTAGGACAGAAATACCTGTTCTCGTCTAGACCTGATCGGTTAGCAGTACACCCCACATGGCTCGCCAGCTCATCACAGGGCACTGCGCAAATACATTCACGCCCTCGCTCATACCTAATAGCGATTTGTTTCAGCCTATCCACCTACTGGCGTGTCTTTTGCAGGTGAGAGGAAACCGGAGAACACCGAGTGTACACGCACGGGGACTCCGGACAGACTGCAAACTGGTGACCCTGCAGCTGAGAGGTGGGACCTCTTTTAAGTCTTTTGAGACAGTCTGTGCAGACATTCTGTTTCATTCATCCCGCCTGTCCGTGTCTCCCTGGTGGTCTAGTGGCTAGGATTCGGCGCTCTCACCGCCGCGGCCCGGGTTCGATTCCCGGTCAGGGAAGCAAACTGTTTTTCGAGCTAGCGGCTGCGAGAAAACGCTTCACTGAAACGGCGCGCTTCCCGGCGGCTGGTAAAAGCTGTCCTTCGAGCCGGATTTGAACCAGCGACCTAAGGATGTCCATTTATAAGCACCTACAGTCCTCCGCTCTACCAGCTGAGCTATCGAAGGGCGGGTGCAGGGACACCTTTGGGCAGCGACCTGGCAAACAGGACCCCTGGCGATTTTGTCTGTTACGAGCCACGTAGTGCAGCGGAACAGAAACAGTGGAACAGAATTAGCGTAGCTGCTGTTCATAATATTAGCAGCACTAGATGATAGACACAGTCAAGTGGCTTTTACAAGGGCTTTTGCTCACAGAAAATACAGTTGTGTTCAAAATAATAACAGTCCAACATCACTAACCAGATCAATCACTGGTTTTGCTTAAAATTATATTTCTTCATGGCAAATATTTTACTAGTAGGTGTAGTAGAGCAATAGAAAACCAACAGACCCAACAGTAATGACATGCATGTTGCTTATTCTGTGTAATTGAATCATTAATTGAAAAGGGTGTGTTCAATATAATAGCAGTGTGGAGTTCAATTAGAGAGGTAAATTAGTCTGTGAAAAAAACTGGTGTCAAACATGTGTCCCTTATTTAAGGACGAAGGCAGCAAATGTTGTACTGTGCATTTCTCTCTGAAAATCAGAGTAAAATGGGTCGTTCCAGACATTGTTCAGAAGGACAGCGTACTTTGATTAAAAAGTTGATTAGAGAGGGGAAAACATATAAAAAAGTGCAGAAAATGATAGCCTGCTCAGCTAAAATGATATCAAATGCTTTAAAATGGCAAATAAAACCAGAAAGTCGTGAAAGAAAATGGAAAACTACCATTCAAATGGATCGAAGAATAGCCAAAATGGCAAAGACTCAGCCAATGATCAGCTCCAGGGTGATCAAAGAAAGTCTAAAGTTACCTGTGAGTACTGTAACAATTAGAAGATGTCTACGTGAAGCCAAGTTATCGGCAAGAAGCGCCTGCAAAGTCCCACTGTTGAAAAAATGACACGTGCTGAAGAGGTTACAATTTGCCAAAGAACACACTGACCGACCTAAAG
Source organism: Hemibagrus wyckioides (assembly GCF_019097595.1). Taxonomy (NCBI): domain Eukaryota; kingdom Metazoa; phylum Chordata; class Actinopteri; order Siluriformes; family Bagridae; genus Hemibagrus; species Hemibagrus wyckioides. Next base: position 8,532,596 of record NC_080716.1, read on the forward strand.
AGAAATGACACAATATTTTCTGGACTGATGAAAGCAAGATCGTTCTTTTTGGGTCTAGGTGCCACAGACAGTTCATCAGATGACCCCCAAACACTGAATTCAAGCCACAGTACACTGTGAAGGCAGTGAAGCATGGTGCTGCAGGCATCATGATATGGGGATGTTTCTCATACTATGGTGTTGGGCCTATTTATTGCATTCCAGGGATCATGGATCAGTTTGAGTACATTAAAATAATTAAAGATGTCATGTTGCCTTATGATGAAGAGGAAATGCCCTTGAAATGGATGTTTCAACAAGACAATGACCCCACACACACCAGTAAGTGAGCAGCATCTTCCTTCCAGACCAACAAGATTAAAGTTATGGAGTGGCCAGCCCAGTCCCTGGACCTTGATCCAATAGAAAACTTGTGGGGTGAAATCAAAAATGCTGTTTCTGAGGCAAAACCAAGAACTGCAGAGGAATTGTGGTGTGTAGTGCAAGTCGTTCTGGGCTGGAATAGGTTAAGTCCTACTCCATGCAACACAGATGCGAAGCAGTTCTCAGAAATAGTGGTTATACTAACTAAATATTAGTTCAGTGATTCACAAGAAAGCTAAATCTTCAAGCATTTTTCAGTTTATACTGTAAACATTTGACTTTGTAAAGAAACATGCAGACACTGCTATTTATTTTGAACAGCCTAATATTCTTTTTTCTTCACGTAATAACAAATTTGATCAATTTTTCTTCATGTTTTGATTCAGAATTGAATGTGCAGTTTTCCCAATGCATTTGCGTGTATTGAAATTTTGAACTTTACTCTTTTTAACACACTGCTATTATTTTGAACACAACTGTATATCCCCAAATCAAACTAAATATAATGGGGTCTGTTTGGTATCAATGGCTCCACTTTTGGCAGCAGAAAATCCAGCTGAATGATGATGGGCCATTTAACAAGCATACCTGAATATAACGCGTCTTCTAGACTTTCAGCTGAAACTGAATTGTTAACTTAGCAGTTGTGAACAATGAATATTTGTTAAACAGACTTCATACAGAATACCAGAGTAAAACAGATTTTTACAAAATACCTAACACCTGCTCCCTTTTCACTAACAACAACAACAACAATAATAATAATAATAATAATAACATAAAACAGTAGCAGGCAATGTACAAATGAAAAATATATGTTGATTATCTAAAAATGTTCTCATTCAGCCCCGTACCCAAAATATATAAATAAAACAATTTCATTATTTAACAAAGTACAAAGAGACTACAGTCTAAACGCAAATGTTTCAAATCGTTATCATGTGGTTACACAATCGAGGAATTGCTTATGTACAAAAAAACTGCACTTATTTCAGTGCTTAACAAGAGAAAGATCAAGATCAAGTGCATAGAGTATTATGAACCCATAGCAAGAGTTTCTTCTGAAACTGAAAGCAGAACAAATGTGAAAGTGTTTTTTCAGAAGTGAAGAAAGGAAAAGTTATTTGAAATTAGCATCGTCTGAGAAAATATCTACAAAATCTTGTACCACTTTGTAGCAGAAGTCATACTGTTCCTGAAAGAATGAAAAAACATAATTGTTTACATGTTAGTACACTATCACATATTGATAAGAAGTATTAAACTAACAGTGACAGGACCTAGTTATTTTTCCACAAATCAGGCACTTGTGTGTAAAAGATTCTTACCACAGTTTGGACCATGTGTGGTCTCTGAGTGCGTAAACTCTTCACGTCCAGTAAGCCCTCGGCTTTAACCCGCTCCAAAATGTTACTGAGGACAATGAACGTTCAAGTCAGGCTTGCAGCAGCACTGATTAAAACCAAAACACATGTGGTAACTATTGTGTATAAAACAGCAATATAAAACAGTGAAAGTGTGATTATATATTGACACACAATAATAGTGTTGCAAATAATTGGATTGTTTCCTCAATCAGTCCTATGCCAAGCCAGCAAGGATTCTTGTTCACTTCAGTCCTGAGCTTTAATCATCAGTTTGCAGCTTGAGTGTGTGAGTGGGTGTGTATGTGTACCTGCAGTGCACCACTATAGGGGGGTTGCCAGATTGCTGTTGTTGTTTCTGCACTGCAGCAATCAGATCAATCATTCCTTTTCCGTCCGATGAGATTCCAATCTCTGGCCAACCATGGAAATGAAAATGTCTGACCAGACGAGACTGCTTCTCCTAAAAACACATATAATATTTACTGTATGTAATGTGTGTATATAATGAAACATTTTATTCTGATCTTACAGCATGACAATATTCATATCTACAGGGCATGAGGGATCACTGAGTGGTTTAATGAGTATAAAAATGATGTAAATTATATGCTCTGGCCTTCTCTGTGACTACTGGAGATTCTGATATTCACATCAGCAGCCAACAGCCAGTGTTCCATCCAGCATCATCTCTACTCAAAATATAGCCTGAGTTTGATACCATTTCCCATTACCATCAGCTCACTATCAAGCATTTGAAGCAGATATACACATTACTGGACAGTAAATACTGAACATTACAGCAAGGCTTACACGTATTTATCCCTTAGCGATTTTTTCTATCCTATAAAATGTCATAGTAACTGAGCTGGTAATGTCCGTCTGGTTACAGTAACTGACAACTGTGAACGTCTCACAAGAATAATAAACATGCAGCGTTATCCAAAAACAATCTCTATGCACATGACAAATATTTCAGTATAAACTTAATGTGTTTCAGGGTGGAGTGTTCTGTTAAACACATATACACTGGCTTGTTTTGTTTCCTTACTGGTTGTTCTCTGGGTTCCTGAACCATACATATTGTAACACAACTTATTAAACCAGTGCCACATGTTGGATTGCTGTTTTTGTTTTTTCAACATGGCACTGTATGTAACATGGTATGTGGTAAAATGGTTCATTTTCCTGAGCCTAAGTGTTAGTATACTAAGAGTTAGCACTAAACCACAAGTTGAAGTGTTTGCCTCAAAAAGTATCATCCATTTTTTTTGCATTAATGCTACCAATCCCATTTCTGACAATACTGATACTGAACTCTGAGTATCAGCCACTAGCTGATCCAGTACAGACATCCTCACAGCAACAGTCACTACCTTCTGTAGCTGTTATGCCAGAAATCACAGATGTTGTGCATCAAGCTGCAGTTTAACACAATTTGTGCTCCTGTGCAAAAGCACTGCTGTGCCAGTCTACATCCAGGTGCATTCTAGCCACATGGATTAGACTGAACACATCGAATTTTACTGCAGTCATTTTGTTCTGTACACTTCCTCATAATCATGTGCAAGAACATCTAGTTGTATTCATAAATGTTTCAGCCTACCGTTTGGACACTTTCTTCGACTTCTTCACTTTTATTTCTTCTCCTTCTGCTGCTCAGCTGCAGGACAAAATAGCCTCCAAAAGTACTGTCTACCAACTAAAGAAATAATGCCTGATCTATTCAAAGTTGGGAAACTACCAGAAGAATTTTAGATCTTACCTTGATCATCTGGCAATGATGGTGGTCTAAACAGAAACAACAAGAATACACAATTATGCAAATGAATGTGAAGTGTGTGTGTGTGTGTGTGTGTGTGTGTATACATAAACAGATCCCGCATAACATTATGAGCAGTGACAGATGAAATGAATAACACTGATGATCTCTTCATCATGGCAACTGTTAGTGGGTGGGATATATTAGAGGCAACAAGTGAACATTTTGTCCTCAAAGTTGATGTTAGAAGCAGGAAAAATGGGCAAGTGTAAGGATTTGAGCGAGTTTGACAAGGGCCAAATTGTGGTGGCTAGATGACTGGATCAGAGTATCTCCAAAACTGCAGCTCTTGAGGGGTGTTCCCGGTCTGCAGTGGTCAGCATCTATCAAAAGTGGTCCAAGGAAGGAACAGTGGTGAAATGGCGACAAGCCATGGGCGGCCAAGGCTCATTGATGCACATGGGGAGTGAAGACTGGCCCATGTGATCCAATCCAACAGACGAGCTACTGTTGCTCAAATTGCTGAAGAAATTAATGTTGGTTCTGACAGAAAAGTGTCAGAGTGCACAGTGCATGATGGGTCAGGGCTGTTTTAACAGCAAAAGGGGGACCAACACAATATTAGGCAAGTGGTCATAATGTTATGCCTGGTTGGTGTATGTTAGTATAAAAACATCACTTACTTCTGGACCACTGTCTCAAATTCTTCTACAAGAGCTTCTGGTAAAAGTCTGCTTCTCTTCAAAGCATTAAACAATACATGAGTAATAATTAGAGCTTAGAAACATTAGGCAATTACAAAGACTTTAAAACATTTGCATTGCTTAAATATGAAAGTTTACTATGCAAAGGTTTGTACCTTTTGTTCTTGGAAAAGTAACTGTCTTTTTCGCCTCTTCTCCTTCAGTAACTCTTTCTCCCTGATAAACAAAGTATAATTACTACACAGTATAAAAAATGTATAAATATAAATACTTCCTGTATGGGGCATGTTATACACAATGCTCTCATGTAAATCAGTTCATCCTCTAACTGTATGAAACTCTGACACAGAAATGTTTACCTATTATGGACATAAACAACAGAACAGGGCTGACTTTAACATTAAAAAAAGAAATCTGTAAGAAGCTTGTAATTTCTCAGACACTCATGATCCCCATGTTTCTCTCAGCAATGTATGACAAGCAGACTCTGGATGCTAGTTTAATGTTAATTATATTAATGTCTTTATGAAAACCGCTGAAATGACGAGCAGCCAGAAAATGAGTAAGTAAATGAACAAAAATGAACCTGGCATACAACCGATTAGATTTTCTTCATTTTCAGCCCAAAAACTCAACTCTCTCAGTAACTAGTGAGAGCATATTAACAGCAGTAATCACACAGTGACACCTAGTGGTCAATCCAGGAAGCATTTTCCATTGCGATAATAATATTTAGTTCAGGATACCACAAAACCGACATGGACAATGTTCATAAGATAAATGCTTGAAGGTGCTGCAGACAGAAGCTGAAAAATAAAATAAAATAATTAAATTGTGTATCATGTAACTTTCCAGAAGAAGTTTGTAAAAGCAATCACTCACACCGATACAACTGCCTTGTAACTGTAAACTAAACTGCACACGATCCCTCTGAACATCAACTACTCAAAGAAATATGTAACTAAACAAATGAGCATGAAAAAATACAAATTCATCATTTATTCATAAAAAGAAAAAATTTTTAATAATCAAAAATGTCATTAGTGATAGTGTTTGACATTGTATATTATTTCCTAATTATGTAATAAATATCAATAATAATGAAGTTTATCTGTGTTTAATTAATTTAATCAAAACTTTTTATCAGATTTTAATTGTGAATTGTGATTTTGTTTCTGAAGTAGATGAGGAAACCAAGAATCAAAGCATCAAAGAAAAGGAAAGGAAGTAAAGGCCCAGGAGAGGGACATGAGGAGGAGGAAAGAAGAAAGTCCAGGTCAACAAAGCAGGTATGAATATTCTCTCTGAACTTCAGGACCAGTTTCAACACACCGACTGGAGCATGTTTGCCACTCAGGCGACCTGTGGTTCCCACTTGGATATTGAAGGCTACGCTTCCTCTGTACTGGATTACATTAACACCACGACAGACAGGGTCACCACCCAGAAAAAGATCACCATGTACCCAAATCAGAAGCCTTGGATTAACAAAGAGGTTCGCCTCTTACTGAAGGCCCGCAACACCGCCTTTAGATTTGGTGATGCACAGGCCTACAGTACAGCCAGGGCCAATTTGAGGCGGGGCATTAAGATGGCCAAGTACTACTACAAGCTGAGTATTGAAGAACACTTCTCCAACTCCAATCCCCAGCAGATGTGGCAGGGCATTCAGGCTATTAGCAACTACAAGCCCATCAACCCTTTACCCTACTGATATCTCCTTTCTCAATGAGTTAAACAACTTCTATGCTCGCTTTGAAAGGGATAATCTGGAGCCAGCAATAAAAATCGAGCTCCCGGCAGACTTCCAGCCACTCACACTCTCCACTAATGATGTCAGTGGAGTACTAAGCAGGATCAATGCATGGAAAGCTGCAGGGCCTGACGGTATCCCCAGACGTGTCCTCAGAGCATGTGCTGGGGAGCTGGCGGGGGTCCTTCGGACTTATTCACCCTGTCTCTAGCTATTGTGCCCACCTGCCTTAAGACCACCTCCATTGTGCCGGTACCAAAAAACTCCACTGCATCCTGCCTGAATGACTACCGCCCAGTAGCGCTCACCCCCATCATCACTAAATGCTTTGAGCGGCTGGTCCTGGCACACCTCAAAACCTGTCTTCCTGCCACCCTTGACCCTCATCAATTTGCTTACCTTCAGAACAGGAGCACGGAGGACGCAGTATCCACAGCGCTGCACTCAGTACTCTCTCACGTGGACAATAAAGACACCTATGCCAGAATGCTTTTCCTGGACTTTAGTTCAGCGTTTAACACTGTCATCCCTTCCAAGTTAGTCACCAAACTTGGAGACCTGGGCATCAATGCATCACTATGCAACTGGCTCCTGGACTTTCTGACCAACAGGCCCCAGCATGTTCGGATGGATCCCCAATGCTCTTCCACCCTCATCCTTGGCACTGGAGTACCTCAAGGCTGTGTGCTGAGTGCTGTGTGGTGCGCTGACAACAACCTGCTGCTCAACACTACAAAGACCAAGGAGCTCATAGTGGACTTCAGGAATGAGAAAGGTGACATACACGCACCCATTCATATCAATGGAGAGGTGGTGGACCGTGACACCACAGCTTCAAATTCCTGGGTATCCACATCTCCGAGGTTCTCTCCTGGACTACCAACAGCTCCAGTCTGGTCAAGAAGGCTCACCAGCGCCTCTTCTTCCTGAGGGCTCTGAGGAAGAACCATCTCTCTTCAGACATCCTGGTGAACTTCTACCGTTGCACCATCGAGAGCATTCTGACTGGCTGTATCACTGTCTGGTATGGTAACTGCACTGTGTCAGCTCGGAAAGCGCTGCAGAGGGTGGTGAAACTGCCCAACGCATCATAGGAGTTCCACTTCCTAAGATTGAGGACACTTACAGGAAGCGTTGTCTCAGCAGAGCACGCAAACTCATAAAGGACTTCTCTCACCCTGCCAATAGGCTCTTTGCCCTCCTGCCTTCTGGGAGGCGCTACAGGAGCCTCCAGACCAAGACAAGCAGGTTTAGGAACAGCTTTTTCCCCACAGCTGTTTCTTTGCTGAACTCCGCCTCCACCCGATCACACACACATTGACTGAACACATTATTATCAGGGTATATAACCTTTTTCTGTATATAACCCTTTCTGTGTACAGTTTACATACACAAATATTTACCATGGTAAACAATATCTTCCTCACGGCATACATCTAAATCATTGCACTCATTGTACATACCTCCTTCTCTGAATACTGTTTACATATTTAATTGTTTTCATGGTATACAATACCTTCTTTATTGCACCACCTATAATCATTTGCTCATTTGCACTCATTGAATTTACCTCCCTCTGTATACTGTATATATATGCAAATTATTTATATATTTTTATATATTGTTTATATATGCAAATTATTTATTTGTTTATATACTGATTATATATGCTAATTATTTGCACTGCGAGAATGCACTTCTGGTTAGATGCTAACTGTATTTCATTGCCTTGTACCCACATGTGCAGTGACAATAAAGTTGAATCTAATCTAATCTAATCTAATCTAATCTAATCTAATCTAATCTAATCTAATCTAATCTAATCTAATCTAATCTAATCTAATCTAATCTTAATATCATGTCATGATGTCGGTAATGTACCTGGAGATCTGCTGATATTAAATTAATGAGGAATTGAAGTGCAACATTTTATCTGTGTCAGTGAATACAATCTAAACATTACACCACATTTAAAATGCTAATTTTTTTAGAAGTGGATGAGGCTGAAAACATGGTTCAGGAAGAAGCTGAGGCTGAAGCTGTAGAAAGCAAGCCAGGCGATGCTCAACCAGAGAGCAGAAAATAAAGAAATTACCTGTCAACCAGGAAACAGCTTTTATATTAAACATCTGAAGATAAATTCTTAAAAATAGACTTTTTTGTTGTTGTTACTGCTAATAAAAAAAAAAAAAAAACTGTTAAATTTCACTCAGCTCAATAATGGCTCTCAGTTCCTCTGGAGTTACTGCACAGCTCTTTATATCTACTGCTCATAGATCACTTCTTAAACAGTGAATTCCTAAAGATTAATAAGTAAAAACGATCATTTTAATAAGAACAGCTTAACTAAAACTGTGAAAATTGTGGTATTCACAGTGAATCTCCTTTATGATAATCCATCCGAGTGTCCCACACATTCATCTCATCAACGTCAGGATCAGACTTTACTGTCTAAGTACTGTCTTACTGTCTTTGTGAAACAACACACACACACACACACACATTATAATACTTCTTCTTCTTAATACTCTATTCAATAAACTTTCCATGAGGAGTGATTATTTCGGCACATGCACTTTTATAGCAGCTTTATATAATACAAGGTCCTCTGAAGGTATTCTGAATTGTTCATTTCAACATCTCTTTTCTGTTGTTTTATCAAGCAGCTTGGAACTGCAACAATAGTAAATCAAGAATGAAGCAGAAGTAAAGAATGTCACTTTTTATTTCTTTGTGGTTATTGGTCAGATGGATACTGTTGAAATGTGTCTAACAGACAGTTATACAGGGATAAATCTGCATTATGCAGTCTGTAGACCTAAGACAAGATAAAGAGTACATAATTGTCTATGGAAAGAGAACAAGCTATTTAACTTACATGGCTGTAGTGAAGACAGGAGAGGATGGGAACAGAAAGAGACTTCCTATGACACTGACTTGTGTTTACCACTGACTCAAAAATCATGAGCAGTACACTGACCCTTTCTCTGGTCAGCATGATACCTCATGTAGAAAAGGTGGGGAACAGAGCAGAGGGAAGGTTGAAGGCCTTATCCTATTATTTACATTACTAGGAATACCAATTAATGATAATTACCTCATGTTTTTTATTTATACCACACCCCAGTAACTGTATAGTGTATTGTAAGACCTTCATCTTGTTTTATCACTTCAATGTGGAGCTCCATTCTTTTCTGCCATTGTGTTCATGCTTGTGTTTTTAGATTAAATAATATATTATATAATACATAAATACATTATATAATATAAAATGCTATTTTTTACATTTTAGTGAACCATTTAAAGATTGTGAAATTCTTTAAAAAGGATCTGTATATAAGTGAAAAATTCATTTTGTGTTGCTTTCTAAAGGAAAAATATACAGACATACTGATGACTAAAATACTCAGAATGAGACTGAAATAGGAACAAATATAAAAATGTATTAAAATAAAGCATATAAGCACTATACAGATATAAGTTTATTTACAATCAATTCTATTTATCTATTTATGAACTATAGGGTATTTATGGGAATGAGGGAGTGGGACAGGAATAGAGGGATAGATTAATAAGGGATGATTATTAAGGGATAAGGGATCTTAAGATAGGGTTAAGCCCTTCTTCAGTCCTGGGGTTCACTGTACAACCCGTAGGAAAAAAAAGAGATTTTAAAAATATTACATTAATCTAAAATAGAAATAAAATTAATTCATACTCACATATGGAGAGCCTGAGCAATGTAGGAAAAAGAAGTGAGAGAAAAGAAGAAATATGAAATGAAACAGAGGAAGAAAAGATGAAGAGGGCAAAGGGAAAGACATTGCTCAGAGCTTCTCCAAAATGTTCATCATCTGCTGGACGTGCTGCTGGACGAGAATCTGAACTATGGAGGCTAAGGCTGCTGGGTTGCTGTAGAGCTCCAGAGGCTGAGTGAACAGTACTTCAAAAAGCTGTGTAAGGTGATCCTATTGACAAATGACACACAGATTCAACATAGTGTCACTGAGTTTAAGGTACAATCCTGAGAATTTGTGTATCGTGGCATCAGAAGATATTGGAACACTTACAATAAGCACTTTGAAGTACAGCTCTGCTGCAGGCTCCCACACGTCTATATCCCACATGCTGATGAGCTGAAGCAGGCGCTCCAAGAATCCTCCCTTAAACTTTAGAAAAGAAAGACAACAGACTTCATTAATGCCATGTTTTATCAGGATTAAAAAATAAGGGAAATCAAAATGAGGTAAAATAGACCATGTTCTGAAACTTAAATCTCCTGATGAGACACTTACTAGCTGAGGTGTTGAGCCATTTTTAAAGAAGCCGAAGAGAATCAGCTCAAAAAAAATATCCAGGAAGTTGTAGTGGTAGACCTGCACAGAGGAGTAAAGGTACAAAAAGAAATTAGCTTCACATATTGACGTTCAGTTTTCTATATTATCAAAATCTTTTCTGTTTAAACATCTGTCATTTCACACAGGCATTTATTAGCTTACATCGGGCCCGGAGAGCTCTGCTTTAATCGAATCCTGATATGAAGGCGTCCTCAGGAATCGAATCAGGGCCTCGTATGCCAACTGCACACCAACTACATCCTGTTCAAACAAACAAGAAAATCTCTGTAACTCACTTTGGCTATGACTGAGTAACTGAAAGGATGTTCATCACAAAAATCAAACAGTCTTTCATCATTCTAAAGTCACCTGGTTGCTAGCTGCTGCCAGTCGCATAACAATCCTTTTTCCCACCACGAACAAGAAGTCCTGGATGTGGATGCTGGCAAGCAAAGTCTGAATATAAGACAGCACACAATATACGTTAAAGCAGAGTGGACTTTACCTGCGCAATAACAGCAGCTGAAGAAAGGTTTTACTCACAGCGAACGCCTCACGGACAGCGGGCACCTTCAGGCCGAAGTCAGTCACCCCTCTTTCTAAGAGATGGCAGCTAAGGAAGAAGAGATGTAAATGCTTAGTGTGTGTTAAACATACAATACACTGTTACATCAATAAACAGTGAATAGGATCGTACCAAATAAAGGGCACCTCCATCTCCACCTCCTCCTCATTCTCCTGCAAGCCGAATTAAATCATTAAAACTCACACAGTAAATTTTACAGCATCCGAATCAGGGGAATAGCAACATATGTAGATACACATCAGATCTGAAACTCGGAATTACCTCAGAGTCGTTCTGGTCATACTCCCAGGTGGAGGTGTACAGCTGCCCATCTCCAGCCACATACAGGTAATCGCAGGTTACCGTTTTAACGGTTTTGTGCTGAATAAAAAAATATATTGTCACTGCAGACAAATAAAAGTACATCTGACAAAATTCCAAAAGTTACTAACTACAATATACACTTCATGACAGTGCAATAAATTTACCGTGTTATAATGTGGCACGATGAAAGATGTCTCCACTCGGTTACAGGAGATGAACTCTGTAACCCTCCCAGATTCAGACTTAAAAGAACAATTTAAAGTGAACACAATTAGTCACTGCAATTAGCAAAAGTTTCCTAATGCCACAACGAATAATCCCTTACCTGTATGCCAGAGAAACAATCCTCTATGGTGGTGTGATAAGGGAATCCCTGCAAATGACAAATAGATGGAACTCAAGATCTATTTCACAAACGTGAGCATCTAATAATCATCAAGGTCAATTCTCTTCCTCAGAATAATCAAGTCTGTGATTACCAGGTGAGTCAAGCAGTGTGTCGTGGTGGTTTTAAACCAACACAGACGACTCTGTGGGCCCCTTATCATCCCCAAGAAGTAGGACTTTATGTCCACTGACTGGAAATAGAGAAACAAAACTAGACATCAGAACTTGTAAAGAAGTGTGTTTGTGTGTTTGTATCTCAGTTGCTGCACTGCAGAATACCTTAAACTGGGAGATGGAGGGGTCTGAAGAGAGGAACTGTATGTTTCGGTGGGCGCTGATCAGCTCACCAGCATCGAGTGGCTGTGTAAAGAAAAGCAGGAAGATCGTGAATGCTTCTGATCATAGCAGCTTCATACTAATATTCTATAGCTTTCCTTAAAGCTCTGGTTACCAGAAAAACAGGTGAAGAGTCTTGGTCTTCTTCAGTAGGCAGCAGCTGAACAGTTGGCTCAACAACCTTAAAACACACAAACAAAATTAGTCACCGCAATTACCATAATTTTACAATGCCACAATGAATAGTCCCTTACCTGAATGCCAGTGAATCTCCCCTCATAGCTGGTATAATAAGGGAATCCCTGCAAATGACAATTAGATGAAATTCAAGATCCACATTTCAACATAATGCTAAAAACCATGTCAATTTAAAAATGTCCATTCCCTTCACCAGAGTAATAAAGACTGTGATTACCTCGAGAGTCAAGCAGCATGTCTCTGCGGTGTCAAAGCAGTAGAGCCGACTCTCTGGACCCCTTATCATTCCAACAATGTTTCTTCTAATGTCCACTGGCTAGAAATAGAGAAACAAAAGTAAACATTAGAACTTGTAAAGAAGGGTGTTTGTGTGTTTGTATCTCAGCTGCAGCACTGTAGAATACCCCAGACTGGGAGAGGGAGGAGTCTGCAGACACGCACTGGACATCGCGGCAGGCGTTGTTCGGCTCATCAGCATTGAGCGGCTGTGAAATGGAGAGCATGAAGATCATAAGTGCTTCTTATCAAATCAGATTCATACTAACATTCTTTACAGTAAACACAACCTTGTAAAATCTATTGATTGGTTTTAGTAAATAAATGAATGATTTGTTTACCAGGATGACAGCTGAAGGTTCGTCCTGAGGTTCGGGGGGCAGCAGCTGTAGGATTGGCTCAACGACCTTAACGTGCACACACACACACACACACACACACACTTAGACAATAGTGACCTACAGGTTTCAAATGAAGTTAAATATTACTATTTATCAGACACATACCTGGAGGACAGAGGGAGTACCTACTGATTCCCCCAGCACATCCACAGGCTCTGTAATAAAATCACTTTTATGGGACTCAGAATTCTGACTCTTCAATTACACAACATCAAACTTTCCTATTAATGCTTAATAACCTGTCAAGTTTGATAATTAGTTAACTTGTGAAGAAACAGACAAATTGTAGCAGTCAGATTGTGTAAATTCACTGTACATGTGAACTGATTAAACTCTCTAAAACCTCCTGCCCCTGTCCACCTCCCAAATCTATACAAATATTATACTGTGTAATTATTAAAACTTCATCAAGCTAACTAGCTTCATACTCACTATGATATTGTGTAAATAAAATGATTAGTGAAGTTCTCTAGGTAGATAACATACACCTGTAACCAAGCCCTTTAGGAGAGCTGATTAATCAGTAGTCTAAACATGATTTAGTGTAAAACCAGTAGTCAGGGTTGTTAAAAGTCACTTTTTAATGGGGATGAATATTATATTGTAGAAATAAATGAAATTCTCGTTGTTCAAGCTCATCAACTCGGTTCAGGATTTTAGTGTCTTTAAACCAACAGCCAAGTTCGCTAGCAGCTTAACTAACATTAGGCTAAACATTATATTTATATTATATTTACCAATTAATTGTGTAAATATTACAACAAATAAACAGGTTCTCTAGAGCTTGAGAATATGATAAGTTGTAGATATGATTAGTCCAACTATTACAGTGTCATTTAAATCGCTAAAAATCGGCTAAAGTCTGTTAGCGCGCTAGCTGGAGAATCACAAGGCTAAGCATGATTTAGTGTAAAACCAGTAACCAGGGCTGTTAAAAGTGACCTACTAACAGGGTAAATTATTCATTGTAGAAATAAAATACATTCTTGAACCAAGCTTAAGGACTTTATTGTGTAATTTAAACCAGTAGCCAAGTTCGCTAGCACGATAACTAGCATGAGGCTAATTGTTAGCAGTAGATGAGGTCGCTTGTTAGCTACATAACATTAGACTGTAACACTGTACCTTCTACTGGATTCATTGTAAAATCAGTGAGACATTAAAGTCACGAGGTAGGATAAAGCTCCTCCTACCTTGAGGAAGCTCAGTGTGGTCAGGAGGAGCTCTTTCTGTCCGGAGGCTGCGGTAAATGAAGTATCCCGCAACGGCAGACAGAGTGACCAGACCCGCAGCACAGGCGATCTCACCCAGAGTCCAGTTCTTCAGTCCCTGAAGAAATCCTCGGATAGACATGGTGTGGTCAGAAGTCCTTCGTTGAAAGTCGCTGGTTGTAGAGTTGACTTGTAGAGTTGTAGATCTGTAGAGTTGTGGTGATGGAGACGATGTTTATCTGTTGCCACGCAGAAACTCAATGCAGGTTTTGACTCGAAACTACTCGATGAACGCGTCATCACCATGGAGACAGTTTAAATACAAATAAACAACTCTACAGCAGCGATGACGCAGATGACGTCAAAGATGAAGAGCTGCGACCCCACGTGCGGATTGGGGTCACGGAGATGATGATGATGATGTTGATTATTATTATTATTATTATTATTATTATTATTGGTTGTTGTTATTGTTATTAATGACTGTAATAAAAATGACTATTATGGTGTTCTTATTGTTAACACATACACTTTAATGCACTAATTTACTTTAATTACACTTATATATTAATATATACTTAATCCTTTAACAATTCACTTACTTAATAATAAACTTTACTTCTTTATTAGTTTATTTATTTTTTAATCTATTGGTTTCTATGTTTAAATGTTTACAACTTTAAATAAATATATTTCATTAGACAAATAATCTCCTTGTTTTTAATGATATTGATTAGTTTTGAAAACAGAATGTAAATGTAGATCTGTAGATACACATAGTTTTGTTAAAGGGTGAGTTTGAACGAGAAAAGAATAGATGAAGCTGAAAGTTGAGGTTATTTAATGCTTTGTGTCAAAACAATGAAAGGTGATATACAATTTAGTCCACATAGACTGTTGTTGCTCTAACTGTGTGAAGAGCTTTGTAAATGTGAACACAGTACTCATAAATGCGTCACTAAAAAATTCAACAATCCTTTTTCTCCATTTCTCATTCTTTATTCGGCCCACAGTGAGGAAATTTGCATAGTTGCAGCGGTAAAGGTATAGTAGCTAAAGAAAAGGATAATATCAAGACAAGGTGACTTTTATAAATTGTAACTGATATTATAGATTTAAAAAGACAAACAGATAAATATATAAATATAAAATTTAAATATACAGAAGATAATAATAATAATAATAATAATAATATGGACTAGTAAAAGTACCTGAGTGATCTTTTGGTTGTTTATGATCTGCCACACCTACTCCGATCCAAGGTTGCTGTTTATTTGGTAATACCTCAAGCCCCACAGTTATGGAACAGCCTAACAAATAGTGTTCGGGATTCAGACACAGTCTCAATGTTTAAGTCTAGGCTAAAGATACATTTGTTTAGTGAAGCTTTCAATGTATAGTTTTTCTTAGGTAAAGGAGCAGATCTGGAAGATTCATGGTCATAGAGTGTTTGGTGTACTGGGATGTTTGGATGCTGTCATCTTACCACCCTCACAAGTCGCTCAGGTTTGCTGACTGTGAAGTGGTTGGATGCTTTATGTCCCAGGAAGCCTTCATGTCTGTCAACTTCTGGCTCTCCCTTTTAGTTATGCTGTCTTGGCTAGTCTTGCCGGAGTCCCTGCCTGCACTTTACACTTAATCTACATTGTCTTTAAACATCACACGATCACAAGCATACCTAATATATTTCTCTCTCCCTCTGTCTTTCTCCATCGAGCTCTATGTCCCACTCCAGAGCTCCCAGTTTTCTGAGTTTACAGTGTGATCACTGGCTCTACCCCTGGTCGGAGTCTCAGTGCTTGGTGGTGCTCACTGATGCTGTGAATGGATCTGTGTGGACAGCCTGTGACTAGGAGACAGCTGTGGACAGAGCCACTTGGGGACTTTCACACTGTCACGGATGTGCCGTTAGATCTGTCAGCTTGCGACAGCAAGGAATTAATGTCTATAATGGGCTCAGTTACTACACTAACCTAATAGCTCCCCATGAGCTCTTGTTTGCTGTTGTAGAAAGGACATTAATCAGTTACAGTTACATTATTTACTTTCCAGTTTCACCCAAATGAGGATGGGATCCGTTCTGAGCCCGGTTCCTCTCAAGGTTTCTTCCTCATATCATCACACGTAGTTTTTCCTTGGCACCATAGCCACAGGCTTGCTCATTAGGGATAAAATAGAGATAAAATAGTAAGTTTAAACTTGTAAATATATGTATTTTTTCTTTCTCTGTTTCTCTACTTCTTTAAAGCTGCTTTGAGACAACGCCCATTGTTAAAAACACTATACAAATAAAATGAATTGGATTGAATTAGTAATAATAATAATAATGAATTGTAATCTTATATAGTAGAAATCCCAATGATGTGTTGTCCAGGTTGTGGAAGGGTCTGCTGGTAGCAGTGCTGGTTGTACAGTCTCACAGCAGCAGGGAGGTAAGACCTACGGTACTGCTCTCTCACACACTTGGGGTGAAGTAGTCTGCCACTTCTGGAGCTGCCCAGAGTCTCATGCATGAGGTGAGAGTCGTTCTCCAACATACATGATAGCTTGGCTATCATCCTCCTTTCTTCCACTGGATTGAGATTGCATCGAAGGACAGATCTTTATCTTTACGATTTTATCCACTCTCTTCCTGTGTGCAGCAGAGATGCCACTGCCCCAGCAGAAAAAAAAATAAAATGCCAGATGCTACCACAGAGTCAGTGTAAGGTTTTATACACTGTATAAAAAGACACATAACCTTTTTTGTCTCACTATCTGACATTAAATCAGACTTTCCTGTTGGGAAAGCCCAGATGATGATGTCATGGCTTTGGAAGCTTCTGATGGGTTAATTGACATCATTTGAGTCAATTGGAGGTACACCTGTGGATGTATTATAAACACTCTGCTTCCTTGTGTGATATCGTGGAATAATCAAAAGAAAATCAGCAAAGATATCTGGAAGAGAATTATGGACCTCCACAAGCCTGGTTCATCTTGCATACAATTTCCAGATGCCTGAAGGTGCTATGTTCATCTGTTCAAACAATTATACACAAGTATAAACACCATAGGAATGTCCAGCCATCCTACTGCTCAGGAAGGAGACGGGTTCTGTGTCACAGAGAAGAACGTGCTTTGGAGCGAAATGTGTGCATCAACCCCAGAACAAAAGCAAAACAACTAGTGAAGATGCTGGCTGTAGCTGGAAAGAGAATGTCATTATCCACAGTGAAACGAGTCCTGTACCGACATGAGCTGAAAGGCCACTCCACAAGGAAGAAGCCATTACTCCAAAAGGAACATAAAAAAAGCCAGATTACACTTTGCGAATGTACACAGGGACAGAGACATTAATTTTTGGAGACATGTCCTGTGGTCTGATGAAACTAAATTTGAACTGTTTGGCCATAGTGATCATCGTTACATTTGGAGGAAAAGGGGGAAGCTTGCAAACCTGAGAACACCATCCCAGCTGTGAAGTACGAGAGTGGCAGCATCATGGTGTGGGGGTGTTTTGCTGCAGGAGGGACTGGTGCACTTCACAAAATAGATGACATTATGAGGAAAGAACATTATGTAGAAATATTGAAGCAACATCTCAAGCCATCAGCCAGGAAGTTAAAGCTTGCGTGCAAATGGGTCTTCCAAATGAACAATGACCCTAAGCATACTGCCAAATTAATTACAAAATGGCTGAAGGACAACTGTTTTGGAGTGGCCATCACAAAGCCCTGATCTCTATCCAATAGAAAATTTGTAGGGAGAGCTGAAAAGGCGGTAATGTCAGGAGGAATTGGCCAAAATTCCACTAAACTATTGTGAGAAGCTTGTGGAAGGATGCCCAAAACGTTTGACCCAAGTCATACAGTTTAAAGGTAATGCTACCAAATACTAAGGAAATGTATGTAAACCTCTGACTTTGAAGGAAGTAATAAAAAATATCTAAAAAATTCTCTCACTCATTATTCTGATATTTAGCAAATAGAAATAATTTTAGAAATCCTAACTGACATAAAATGTGAAAAGTTTAGTCTGATTTAATGTCAGAAGGTGAGAAAAAGTGGTTATGTGTCTTTTTATACAGTGTATGTAAATATCTGATTCCAGCTGTAAAGCCACTAAATCATTCCTCACTATGTATGCTCACCCTAGAAAGAAATGGCATGCTTCAACACAGCTTACAAGAGGAAAAATACTCTGTCTGTTTTGGGGGTTCAGTGTTGAATCATTTTGTTGTGTTACACTCCACAGTGGTAGTTAATGGATGGTCATACGAAAGGTGATATTCAGGACTTTAATAAGTCCTGAATGTCTCCTGTAATAATAATGTGTAGTTTTATTCATTTATATTTTATTTACTTAATTCTTGGGTTTAAATGTTATAATTTTATTGTAGCAGTTGTACAGTGTTTTACTATCAAAAACGTTTGAGATGTTTTGAATGTTTTATCTCTGTACCAGTGTTACTGTGGATAAGTGTGATTTATTTGCCCAGCAGGGGCTCAAACCCCGCCCACTTCTCAGTGCACTGGTCAGCAGCAGCTAAACACAGAGTCATGATACTTTACACATTGAAAGCCAACAGTATTCTGACTAATTCTGGATCAGATTTGTGGGGGGAAAATAATTCATTTGTTTATATTAATTAAAAATGTTTGAAAAGTCAAATGGAAGGAACGCCAGTATGATGATAAAAAAGAGTAAAGGGTTGTTTTGTGAAACCAAGTTAGTGTTGTGCGGTTCTACAATTAACACCAGCTTGTAGTTAGTGTAAGTGACCTTTCATCTGAGGGTTTCATCAGTTTTCAAGATTATTACACAGAAGCAGTCACCCACACGTTACACAGCATACAGATCAGAAGAGTGCATGTCAGAGTGAATTTACTGAACATCACGACTTTCTTTAGGAAAACTTTAAAAAGGTCTGTTTGCAGGTCCGAAACCGGAGACAGTGGCTGATTTCTGGAGAATGGTTTGAGAACACAAATCTGCCACCATAGTCATGCTGACTAACATACGGGAGAGAAAAGAGGTAAAATACATAAATATAGCACACAGTTTGCTCTGGAAATACTCAAAAGGGTTAAATGGTTTTGAATCTGCATGTGCTTTTAGGAATAATGCTGTCAGTACTGGCCAGAGCAGGGCTGCTGGCTGTACAGATGTGTCCTTGGAGGATGTAACGGTGCTGATCGACTACACTATCCAGAATTTCTGTGTGCAATATGTAAGTCTGAAATAAACAAATGAACAGAAGAATAAAGAATGCAGAATTGCACATATATTCAATTCAATTCAATTATATTTGTATAGCACTTTTAACAATGAACAGTGTCTCAAAGCAGCTTTACAGAACATCGGAACAAAAAACATAGATGTTAGACAAAATCATCCCTAGTGAACAAGCCTATGGAGACAGTAGCAAGGAAAAATTGGTTTACGCAAGAAACCTTGAGAGGAACCAGACTCAAAAGGGAACCCATCCTCATTTGGGTGACACCAGAGAGTGTGATTATAAATTATTCTAAACACCGAAGAGTGTGATTATGAACAATGTCATTTCTGCAGTTATGTACAGTCTACAGTGTGATGCAGATCCAGCATATGTAGAATGTTAGTGTGTGTATTAATTAGGAGGTTGTTGTCGTCCTCTAAGTCCACATTGGGCTAGCAGCATTGCTTTGATATACACAAATCCTCACGAAGCAGAACCCAGCTGAAGCTGGTCCATCTCTGGGTGCCTCAGGATCCTTGAAGGATTGGCCTCTGTCTACTGAAGCTGGCACAATCTCCAGATGCCTCAGGATGGGAATAAAAAAAGGAACAGGTGAAAAGGAATTAGCGTAGCTGCTGTTCATGATATTAGCAGCACTAGATGATAATGTGCATTTAATCAGATGTACTGGAGCACAAGGTTATGGGATGTATTATGTGTATGTCAGGCTAAGGAGATATGTCTTTAATCTACTTTTGAACTGGGAGACTGTGTCTGAGCCCTGAACACTGTCAGGAAGGCTATTCCAAAGTTTAAAAATGTTCTACCCCCTTTTGTAGACTTTGATATTCTGGAAACTACCAGAAGTCCAGAGTTTTGTGATCTTAAAGAGCGCGGTGGATTGTAGCGTGTCAGAAGACTGGCTAGATACGTGGGAGCTAAACTATTTAGTAGTAGTAAAGTAAAGTAGTAGCACAAGTAGTGCTAGTTTGTAATCAAATCTAAACTTAACAGGTAGCCAGTGCAGGGATGGTAATACTGGGGTTATATGACCATATTTTCTTGATCTGGTAAGAACTCTGGCAGCTGCATTCTGGACTAACTGTAGCTTGTTTATTGAGGATGCAGGACAACCACCTAGTAATGCATGACAATAGTCCAGTCTGGAGGTCAGGAATGGATGAACTAGCTTTTCTGCATCAGATACATATAAATTGTTCCTAAGCTTGGCAATGTTTCTAAGGTATATACATTGGCTCATGGTGATGTGTGAGGAGTTTCATATATGTAGTTTTTTACATAGAAATGATGTGCACATGTCTTGATGTACGTGATCCTAGCAATCTCCAGAAGGCTGCAGGTCCGTGAGGTTGGTCACACATCTCCACTTCACCAGCTGGCTTTATTTTGGTGTTCCACTCTCGCCTATCGGTATGCTCAAGTTTCTTAAGAAAGTCAAGAGTGTTAACCCAGCACACGCCGGACACATCATAGTTCACTGCAGGTGACAGTGGCCATCAATCTGAACATTCTTCATCTGAATGTAAAAATAAATATGCTAATCCAGGCTATTACAGAAACAAATAATGGCATTTTACACTGACACTGTGGACCAGATGTGCACATGTGATGCAGCACAAAACATGATGCTCTCTTCTGTGGCAGAATATTGCAGTCTAAAAGGTGAACTGGAGGAAAAGATCAGGGATGAAAGAAGTACTGAGGATTTGAAAGTATTGATTTTTCAGGAGTGAAAATTGAAATAAAATTTGTTGCTCAAATTTCTGAAGAAGTTAATGCTGGTTCTGATAGAAAGGTGTCAGGATACACAGTGCATCACAGTTTGTATACCGCCAAGAGCTCTAACAATGGGCGTGTGAGAATCAGAACTGAACCGCGGAGCAATGGAAGAAGGTGGCCTGGTCTGATGAATCACGTTTTCTTTTACATCACATGGATGCCTGGGTGCGTGTGAGTCGCTTACCTGGGGAACACATGGCACCAGGATGCACTATGGGAAGAAGACATTAAACATAAATGAACAAGTATTTATGCTGTGCACGCAATACAACTGTTTTGCTTTTATTTTGAAAAGCCTGGCGTTTTATTATTTACCTATGGACGTGCATGCGTGTCTGAGCAGCAACAGGTGATGCTGGCACGTTATTGCTGGTCAGCTACCCCTAAATATGTCAGATCCTGTTAAAAAAAGAGAAGTTGATTTCGAATGCCACGTTTTCAACAAGAAATTATTTGTTACACCATGATCCTAAAGAAACATTTTACTCCAACATACACGAGCTATATACATATTGTTGGTGCCCTATGAAATTTTTCTTCCATTTTTAGTTCAGTTGGAAGTCTGTGAATGGTCTACGGTGGTAAAGACCCTGTCAAGCTTTTTCACGACTGGAAGAGTAGTGCAGTGTTTTTTTTCACATGAGGTTGCCCTGAACACGCTGTTTGGTCGAGCTGCCTTCAAAAGGTTAAAACTGACCACCTTCCTGTTAGACGACTCAGTGCATGTGCAGAAATAATCACTCCTTGTGGAAAGTTTATTGAATAGAGTATTAAGAAGAAGAAGTATTATAATGTTCGGTTGTTTATGTCCATAATAGGTAAACATTTCTGTGTCAGAGTTTCATACAGTTAGAGGATGAACTGATTTACATGAGAGCATTGTGTATAACATGCCCCATACAGGAAGTATTTATATTTATTCATTTTTTATATTGTGTAGTAATTATACTTTGTTTATCAGGGAGAAAGAGTTACTGAAGGAGAAGAGGCGAAAAAGACAGTTACTTTTCCAAGAACAAAAGGTACAAAAACCTTTGCATAGTAAACTTTCATATTTAAGCAATGCAAATGTTTTAAAGTCTTTGTAATTGCCTAATGTTTCTAAGCTCTAATTATTACTCATGTATTGTTTAATGCTTTGAAGAAAAGCAGACTTTTACCAGAAGCTCTTTTAGAAAAGCTGGGGAACAATAGTCTGTTTCGGGTGGGGAAGAAAGGAAAAAAATGGGGAAGAAGGGGAAAGAGAGAAAAAGAGAAAAAAAAAAGAAGAAAAAAAGAAAGGAAGAAAACAAAAGAGAGACAGAATACCACGTGTGATTTATGTGCGCCTGTTTTGTAAATTTTTATTTAAAAATGTGCTTTTTTACAAACAAATCAGAAAATATTCAAGTCCCCCTCCCATCCACACTGACCCGGCTCGAATCCCACCTCAGACAAGGATTAAATATTGCATTCTGTTTAGAAATGGCAACTGTTAGTCTACAGAAACAGTCCTGCTGTCAAAATGAGTCAAGTTCTAAGTCCTGTGTAGTTAGTTGACTTCGATTATTTAATTATCTGCAAAATATGGCTTCTAAGTACGACCTACTGTTAGAAATATTGTCTTTTTTTTATTTTGTTTACAAAGATAAGAATAATACAGTAAAACCGTTTACATCAATGTGTTCTGTGTGCTAGACGACCTGCAAAGGGTACCTGACCACACCACTAGGCACAGGTGTCGGGCCAGGGAGCTTTTAAGCTGGACAAGGGACCAGTGGACCTCAGTGCTGTTCTCTGATGAAAGTCAATTCACGTTGAGTAGAAATGATGGCTGCCAACGATGTTGGAGACGTCAAGGAGAGCGCTATGCATCAGCCACTGTTGTGGTGGTGTTACAGTCTGGGCAGGTGTGTCTACTCAATACAGAACTGCCCTACATCTTGTGAATGGTACAGTGACAAGCCAATACTACCTGAATAACATCATTAATCCAGTTATTGTGCCCCTGCATGAACAACACAGGCCTAATTTCTTCATCATGGACAACAATCCTCCGGCTCATCGAGGTCGCATCATTAGGGAACAGCTGCTGGAGGCTGGGGTACTTCAAATGGAGTGGCCTGCACTTTCTCCAGACCTTCCGGAAATCTAACAGCAGCAGACACTCCCCTATTTACATCAACGGGTCTGAAGTAGAGCGTGTCTCCAGCTTTAAGTTTTTGGATGTCCACATCTCTGAGGATCTGTCCTGGCATCTGAACACCTCAACTCTGGTTCGGAAGGCGCAACAGCGTCTTTACTTCCTAAGGAGACTGAAGAAAGTTCACCTATCCCCCAAGATCCTGACCAACTTTTACCGCTGCATCATTGAGAGCATCTTGACGAGCTCCATCACAGTGTGGCATGGCAGCTCCACGATGTGTGAAAAGAAATCATTGCAAAGGGTTGTGAAAACCGCCCAACGCATCATCGGCACCCAACTACCTGCCATTGGGTCTCTTCACCACAGTAGATGTCTGCGCAGAGCACACAAAATAATCAAAGACTCCTCCCACCTGAGTCACAAACTGTTCAACCTTCCATCAAGGAGGAGATACAGGTCCATCCTCACCAGAACCAGTAGGTTTAGGGCCAGTTTTTTTCCTTCAACCATAAAACTACTGAACTCTACACTACACCGCTAGGACACTCATGTCTTTCTACACTTACCACTTTACAGTTCTGCTCCACTCTGTACATTCTGTTAATATAATATTTTTCTCTGTTAAACATTCTGTTGTACATTCTGTTATAATATAAGTTTTTCTCAGTGTGTAATGTAATTAATGTACATATTGTCCATTTCATAGATTACACCTAGTATTATCTATTTGACTATCTATTTATATGAATTTACATATACTAAATTTATACATACTATATAATATATGTATATTATCTGTTACTGTTGTACAAACATTGTACATAATGTACACATTTTTAGCACAATTATAATTACACCTGTCACTTTATCTACTGTAAATACTACTTGCACATACTTCTCTATGCACACTCTGACATAGCCTTATTTATCGATGTACATATTTACATATTTATCTGCACTTGTTCATTGGCAGAATTTCTATTATTTGCACTTCTGGTAGATGCTAAACAGCATTTCATTGCTATGTACCTGCACTCTGCAATGACAATGAAGTTGAATCTATCTATCTATCTATCTATCTATCTATCTATCTATCTATCTATCTATCTATCTATCTATCTATCTATCTATCTATCTATCTATCTATCTATCTATCTATCTATCTATCTATCTAATGCACAGGGTTTCACCCTGTCCACCAGGTGCGTCAAAAGCGATGGGCCAAAACGGGCAGATGTGAACGTTTGTGTGCATCGCTGCATGTCAAAGCTTTTCCGTAGGACAGAAATACCTGTTCTCGTCTAGACCCGATCAGTTAGCAGTACACCCCACATGGCTCGCCAGCTCATCACAGGGCACTGCGCAAATACATTCAAGCCCTCGCTCATACCTAATAGCGATTTGTTTCAGCCTATCCACCTACTGGCGTGTCTTTTGCAGGTGAGAGGAAACCGGAGAACACCGAGTGTACACACACGGGGACTCCGGACAGACTGCAAACTGGTGACCCTGCAGCTGAGAGGCGGGACCTCTTTTAAGTCTTTTGAGACAGTCTGTGCAGACATTCTGTTGATCTTAAAGCGAATTTGTTTAAACTGCTGTTTCCTCAGGTGTAACTCATCCGGAATTGCCGTAAATTGCCACTAGAGGCCAATCCTGGGTGCTGCGCACAGCTGCACGAGGCCCGCACAGCTGCACAAGGCCCACACGTCTGTTTGTGTCTCCCTGGTGGTCTAGTGGCTAGGATTTGGGGCTTTCACCGCCGCGGCCTGGGTTCGATTCCTGGTCAGGGAAGCAAACTGTTTTTCGTGTCCGGCTAGAGCTAGCAGCTGCAAGAAGTGGGTTCACTGAAACTTCCCGGCGGCTGGTAAAAGCTGTCCTTCGAGCCGGATTTGAACCAGCGACCTAAGGCTGTCCATTTACAAGCACCTACAGTCCTCTGCTCTACCAGCTGAGCTATCGAAGGGCGGGCACAGGGCCATCTTTGGGCAGCGACCTGGCAAACAGGACCCCTGGCGATTTTGTCTGTTACGAGCCACGTAGTGCAGCGGTTTCAGGGGCACTAGGCCAGATTTACTGGGGCCTATAAATGTGCTTGTCGATGTTGGACCCTTCTCTCCGCTCTACCAGCTGTGCCAAAGCTGGGGAACCATAGTCTGTTTCGGGTGGGGAAGAAAGGAAAAAAATGGGAAAGGAGGGGAAGGAAGAAAAAAGAGAAGAAAAGAGAAAAAAGAGAAGAAGAGAAAGAAAGGAAGAAAGCAAAGGAGAAACAGAGTGCCACGTGTGATTCATATGCACCTGTTTTGTAATTTTTTTAAAAA
The DNA here is from genome assembly GCF_019097595.1 of Hemibagrus wyckioides. Taxonomy (NCBI): domain Eukaryota; kingdom Metazoa; phylum Chordata; class Actinopteri; order Siluriformes; family Bagridae; genus Hemibagrus; species Hemibagrus wyckioides. The sequence goes on from NC_080716.1 coordinate 8,558,023, forward strand.
TATGTGCTAAAAATAAGTCCCCCTCCCATCCACACCGACCCAGACCGACCGAATCCCACTTCAGACAAGGATTAAATTAATTAATATAATTTAATTCAGTTTAGAAATGGCAACTGTTAGTCTACAGAAACCTTCCTGCTGTCAAAATGAGTCAAGTTCAAACTCCTGTGTAGTTAGCTGACTTTGATTATTTAATTATCTGTAAAATATGGCTCAGTACGTACTGTTAGAAATATTGTCTTTTTTTATTTTACATAGATAAGAATACAGCACAAGACACACACCATAACAATATACATAAGTGATAAATTATTATAAAATACTAACAAAGTATAGAAATCTATGAACAAAAAACTACCAATATTTATATTATTAAATATATATGTTGAAGCACACACCTAAATAAACTTATAATGATAAAACAAAGAATACATTCAAGTCAGGTCAAGAATCTTTTATTGTCCTTTTGACCACATATAGCTGATGCAGTACACAGTGAAATGAGACCACGTTCCTCCAGGACCCTGGTGCTACATAAACAACATAACATAATTACAAAACACAGAGCTAAGGACGGAAAGTAAACTGTCCTAGCTTCATAAAGTACATCGTGTGCAACTTGGTGCTAACAGTGCAAGACAAAAGACAGTGCAAAGAGATAATACAGTACGTATAGCAGCAGTTGAATAATGAGCAAATACAATTCAAATAATACATTATTTAATACATGTACCCTAATAATAAATACAAGTGACAAATTATAAAATAGCAATATATTAAACTATAAACAAAACAGAAAAATACTATTTAAACATCAAATGTTGAAATATAAAATACATGTAACTTTGTAAGAATACAAGCAGTATATGCAACATAATCTATATTTTCTTTATTTTTTTGAGCAACTGCTGTTTCGTCTCTGTCACTGGACAATAAATTCTGGCCTTGTCCTGGCTATGTCCAGTTGCTGATGTCCTAGAACGACCACACTTTCCGCAAGTGTCAGCCTTCACTTAATGTATGCACGTGGTTGACATGGCACAGGTGGTTGAAATGCTGTTGGAGGAACACGGCTTGGTTGATGGAGCATCACGTAGGGTGGAGTGCTGCTGGGCTGGGGAGTGCTGGTTGCTGAGGCTCCAGGGTCCATGTCCAGGGTCCGAATGTGGGTTCGGTGTGGGGACCATGCTTGATAAAAGTGCTGGGCTCGATGGAAACAGCACCAGCTTGCGCCAGTATGACTAAAACATGATGAAAAAAATATACATTAACAGTCTACATATATGGCAGTAAAATTTAAGCAGTGGGTAAAGAGTTTAGGTGAGATATTTCAGATGTAATATACTGAGATGAATAATACCAGTACACTATGATGAATAATACCAGTACACTATGATGAATAATACCAGTACACTATGATGTATAATTTTTTTGTTTATTTATAACACTTATCAATACATGATACACATCGAGGCATGGATTTAAACAAAAAACAGCTCTTACCTGGGGCGGTATAATGTTCCAAATCCTCCTAAAAATTAAGGTTACTCACAGCACATGATTATAATACTCCAAAAGTTATTTCAAAAATTATCTATTATCTATAAAGCTATTGCAAAAAATTATCGAATAATAAACACAAACTAAAGTTAAAATATGAAGTCTAAACGAACCAGCGTGTGCGCTCTGCTTAAATGTCAGTTTAAAGACGATACGAATTAAAAAAAACAAACCTCTTCACTCACTCTAGCTGACGCAATCACACTAATAATAATAATGATAAATAGTGACGATAACAAGACTAACAATAATAATAATAATAATAATAATAATAATAATAATAATAATAATAATAATAATAATAACAAACATCATCATCATCTCCGTGACCCCAATGCGCACGTGGGGTCGCATCTCTTCATCTTTGACGTCATCTGCGTCATCGCTGCTGTAGAGTTGTTTATTTGTATTTAAACTGTCTCCATGGTGATGACGCGTTCATCGAGTAGTTTCAAGTCAAAACCTGCATTGAGTTTCTGCGTGGCAACAGATAAACATCGTCTCCATCACCACAACTCTACAGATCTACAACTCTACAAGTCAACTCTACAAGTCAACTCTACAATCAGCGACTTTCTACGAAGGACTTCTGACCACACCATGTCTATCCGAGGATTTCTTCAGGGACTGAAGAACTGGACTCTGGGTGAGATCGCCTGTGCTGCGGGTCTGGTCACTCTGTCTGCCGGTGCGGGATACTTCATTTACCGCAGCCTCCGGACAGAAAGAGCTCCTCCTGACCACACTGAGCTTCCTCAAGGTAGGAGGAGCTTTATCCTACCTCGTGACTTTAATGTCTCACTGATTTTACAATGAATCCAGTAGAAGGTACTGTGTTTCAGTCTAATGTTATGTAGCTAACAAGCGACCTCATCTACTGCTAACAATTAGCCTCATGCTAGTTATCGTGCTAGCGAACTTGGCTACTGGTTTAAATTACACAATAAAGTCCTTAAACTTGGTTCAAGAATGTATTTTATTTCTACAATGAATTATTTACCCTGTTAGTAGGTCACTTTTAACAGCCCTGGCTACTGGTTTTACACTAAATCATGCTTAGCCTTGTGATTCTCCAGCTAGCGCGCTAACAGACTTTAGCCGATTTTTAGCGATTTAAATGACACTGTAATAGTTGGACTAATCATATCTACAACTTATCATATTCTCAAGCTCTAGAGAACCTGTCTATTTGTTGTAATTATTACGCAATTAATTGGTAAATATAATATAAATATAATGTTTAGCCTAATGTTAGTTAAGCTGCTAGCGAACTTGGCTGTTGGTTTAAAGACACTAAAATCCTGAACCGAGTTGATGAGCTTGAACAACGAGAATGTCATTTATTTCTACAATATAATATTCATCCCCATTAAAAAGTGACTTTTAACAACCCTGACTACTGGTTTTACACTAAATCATGTTTAGACTACTGATTAATCAGCTCTCCTAAAGGGCTTGGTTACAGGTGTATGTTATCTACCTAGAGAACTTCACTAATCATTTTATTTACACAATATCATAGTGAGTATAAAGCTAGTTAGCTTGATGAACTCAGTTTTAATAATTACACAGTATAATATTTGTATAGATTTGGGTGGTGGACAGGGGCAGGAGGTTTTAGAGAGTTTAATCAGTTCACATGTACAGTGAATTTACACAATCTGACTGCTACAATTTGTCTGTTTCTTCACAAGTTAACTAATTATCAAACTTGACAGGTTATTAAGCATTAATAGGAAAGTTTGATGTTGTGTAATTGAAGAGTCAGAATTCTGAGTCCCATAAAAGTGATTTTATTACAGAGCCTGTGGATGTGCTGGGGGAATCAGTAGGTACTCCCTCTGTCCTCCAGGTATGTGTCTGATAAATAGTAATATTTAGCTTCATTTGAAACCTGTAGGTCACTTTTGTCTAAGTGTGTATGTGTGTGTGTGTGTGTGTGTGTGCACGTTAAGGTCGTTGAGCCAATCCTGCAGCTGCTGCCCCCCGAACCTCAGGACGAGCCTTCAGCTGTCATTCTGGTAAACAAATCATTCATTTATTTACTAAAACCAATCAATAGATTTTACAAGGTTGTGTTTACTGTAAAGAATGTTAGTATGAATCTGATTTGATAAGAAGCACTTATGATCTTCATGCTCTCCATTTCACAGCCGCTCGATGCTGATGAGCCGAACAACGCCTGCCGCGATGTCCAGTGCGTGTCTGCAGACTCCTCCCTCTCCCAGTCTGGGGTATTCTACAGTGCTGCAGCTGAGATACAAACACACAAACACCCTTCTTTACAAGTTCTAATGTTTACTTTTGTTTCTCTATTTCTAGCCAGTGGACATTAGAAGAGACATAGCTGGAATGATAAGGGGTCCAGAGAGTCGGCTCTACTGCTTTGACACTGCAGAGACATGCTGCTTGACTCTCGAGGTAATCACAGTCTTTATTACTCTGGTGAAGGGAATGGACATTTTTAAATTGACATGGTTTTTAGCATTTTGTTGAAATGTGGTTCTTGAATTTCATCTAATTGTCATTTGCAGGGATTCCCTTATTATACCAGCTATGAGGGGAGATTCACTGGCATTCAGGTAAGGGACTATTCATTGTGGCATTGTAAAATTATGGTAATTGCGGTGACTAATTTTGTTTGTGTGTTTTAAGGTTGTTGAGCCAACTGTTCAGCTGCTGCCTACTGAAGAAGACCAAGACTCTTCACCTGTTTTTCTGGTAACCAGAGCTTTAAGGAAAGCTATAGAATATTAGTATGAAGCTGCTATGATCAGAAGCATTCACGATCTTCCTGCTTTTCTTTACACAGCCACTCGATGCTGGTGAGCTGATCAGCGCCCACCGAAACATACAGTTCCTCTCTTCAGACCCCTCCATCTCCCAGTTGAAGGTATTCTACAGTGCAGCAACTGAGATACAAACACACAAACACCCTTCTTTACAAGTTCTGATGTCTAGTTTTGTTTCTCTATTTCCAGTCAGTGGACATAAAGTCCTACTTCTTGGGGATGATAAGGGGCCCACAGAGTCGTCTGTGTTGGTTTAAAACCACCACGACACACTGCTTGACTCACCTGGTAATCACAGACTTGATTATTCTGAGGAAGAGAATTGACCTTGATTTATTAGATGCTCACATTTGTGAAATAGATCTTGAGTTCCATCTATTTGTCATTTGCAGGGATTCCCTTATCACACCACCATAGAGGATTGTTTCTCTGGCATACAGGTAAGGGATTATTCGTTGTGGCATTAGGGAACTTTTGCTAATTGCAGTGACTAATTGTGTTCACTTTAAATTGTTCTTTTAAGTCTGAATCTGGGAGGGTTACAGAGTTCATCTCCTGTAACCGAGTGGAGACATCGTTCATCGTGCCACATTATAACACGGTAAATTTATTGCACTGTCATGAAGTGTATATTGTAGTTAGTAACTTTTGGAATTTTGTCAGATGTACTTTTATTTGTCTGCAGTAACAATATATTTTTTTATTCAGCACAAAACCGTTAAAACGGTAACCTGCGATTACCTGTATGTGGCTGGAGATGGGCAGCTGTACACCTCCACCTGGGAGTATGACCAGAACGACTCTGAGGTAATTCCGAGTTTCAGATCTGATGTGTATCTACATATGTTGCTATTCCCCTGATTCGGATCCTGTAAAATTTACTGTGTGAGTTTTAATGATTTAATGATTTGGATTGCAGGAGAATGAGGAGGAGGTGGAGATGGAGGTGCCCTTTATTTGGTACGATCCTATTCACTGTTTATTGTTGTAACAGTGTATTGTATGTTTAACACACACTAAGCATTTACATCTCTTCTTCCTTAGCTGCCATCTCTTAGAAAGAGGGGTGACTGACATCGGCCTGAAGGTGCCCGCTGTCCGTGAGGCGTTCGCTGTGAGTAAAACCTTTCTTCAGCTGCTGTTATTGCGCAGGTAAAGTCCACTCTGCTTTAACGTATATTGTGTGCTGTCTTATATTCAGACTTTGCTTGCCAGCATCCACATCCAGGACTTCTTGTTCGTGGTGGGAAAAAGGATTGTTATGCGACTGGCAGCAGCTAACAACCAGGTGACTTTAGAATGATGAAAGACTGTTTGATTTTTGTGATGAAAATCCTTTCAGTTACTCAGTCATAGCCAAAGTGAGTTACAGAGATTTTCTTGTTTGTTTCAACAGGATGTAGTTGGTGTGCAGTTGGCATACGAGGCCCTGATTCGATTCCTGAGGACGCCTTCATATCAGGATTCGATTAAAGCAGAGCTCTCCGGGCCCGATGTAAGCTAATAAACGCCTGTGTGAAATGACAGATGTTTAAACAGAAAAGATTTTGATAATATAGAAAACTGAACGTCAATATGTGAAGCTAATTTCTTTTTGTACCTTTACTCCTCTGTGCAGGTCTACCACTACAACTTCCTGGATATTTTTTATGAGCTGATTCTCTTCGGCTTCTTTAAAAATGGCTCAACACCTCAGCTAGTAAGTGTCTCATCAGGAGATTTAAGTTTCAGAACATGGTCTATTTTACCTCATTTTGTTTTCCCTTATTTTTTAATCCTGATAAAACATGGCATTAATGAAGTCTGTTGTCTTTCTTTTCTAAAGTTTAAGGGAGGATTCTTGGAGCGCCTGCTTCAGCTCATCAGCATGTGGGATATAGACGTGTGGGAGCCTGCAGCAGAGCTGTACTTCAAAGTGCTTATTGTAAGTGTTCCAATATCTTCTGATGCCACGATACACAAATTCTCAGGATTGTACCTTAAACTCAGTGACACTATGTTGAATCTGTGTGTCATTTGTCAATAGGATCACCTTACACAGCTTTTTGAAGTACTGTTCACTCAGCCTCTGGAGCTCTACAGCAACCCAGCAGCCTTAGCCTCCATAGTTCAGATTCTCGTCCAGCAGCACGTCCAGCAGATGATGAACATTTTGGAGAAGCTCTGAGCAATGTCTTTCCCTTTGCCCTCTTCATCTTTTCTTCCTCTGTTTCATTTCATATTTCTTCTTTTCTCTCACTTCTTTTTCCTACATTGTTCAGGCTCTCCATACGTGAGTATGAATTAATTTTATTTCTATTTTAGATTAATGTGATATTTTTAAAATCTCTTTTTTCTTCCTACAGGTTGTACAGTGAACCCCAGGACTGAAGAAGGGCTTAACCCTATCTTAAGATCCCTTATCCCTTAATAATCATCCCTTATTAATCTATCCCTCTATTCCTGTCCCACTCTCCCATTCCCATAAATACCCTATAGTTCATAAATAGATAAGTAGATTTGATTGTAAATAAACTTATATCTGTATAGTGCTTATATGCTTTATTTTAATAAATTTTTATATTTGTTCCTATTTCAGTCTCATTCTGAGTATTTTTAGTCATCAGTATGTCTGTATATTTTTCCTTTAAAAAGCAACACAAAATGAATTTTTCACTTACATACAGATCCTTTTTAAAGAATTTCACAGTCTTTAAATGGTTCACTAAAATGTAAAAAATAGCATTTTATATTATATAATGTATTTATGTATTATATAATATATTATTTAATCTAAAAACACAAGCATGAACACAATGGCAGAAAAGAATGGAGCTCCACATTGAAGTGATAAAACAAGATGAAGGTCTTACAATACACTATACAGTTACTGGGGTGTGGTATAAATAAAAAACATGAGGTAATTATCATTAATTGGTATTCCTAGTAATGTAAATAATAGGATAAGGCCTTCAACCTTCCCTCTGCTCTGTTCCCCACCTTTTCTACATGAGGTATCATGCTGACCAGAGAAAGGGTCAGTGTACTGCTCATGATTTTTGAGTCAGTGGTAAACACAAGTCAGTGTCATAGGAAGTCTCTTTCTGTTCCCATCCTCTCCTGTCTTCACTACAGCCATGTAAGTTAAATGCTCTCTTTCTCTCTTCCCCTCTCTCTCTCTCTCTCTCTCTCTCTCTCTAGATTTAGTTGATACCGGAGCTGCACCCTCGTTGCCGGACACCCCGACTTCCTGGCCTGCCCTTTAGATACACCTCTACTGTGTAATAATTTAAAATCTGTGTAATACTCTGTAATCTTGGCATAGAGTCTTCATCAATAAATAAAACCAGGGAGCAACAATCACTTGTGTATTATGTGGGAGAAACTCTTACTCAGATCATAAAGAGGCAATGTTTGTGACGTAATCCTGGAAAAAGTGTTATATGAGATGGATATTATATCATTATTATTAACCTATCCTTTTTAATAAATGTAATATTTTGTAAAATTTTATTCATGTTAAAAAACATTATTCCATGTTATTTAATTCATTCATGTTCTTATTTTCTTTTGGGTAATAAACCAGTATTTTCTTTTACCACCTGAATAGCTTGTTCTCTTTCCATAGACAATTATGTACTCTTTATCTTGTCTTAGGCCTACAGACTGCATAATGCAGATTTATCCCTGTATAACTGTCTGTTTGACACATTTCAACAGTATCCATCTGACCAATAACCACAAAGAAATAAAAAGTGACATTCTTTACTTCTGCTTCATTCTTGATTTACTATTGTTGCAGTTCCAAGCTGCTTGATAAAACAACAGAAAAGAGATGTTGAAATGAACAATTCAGAATACCTTCAGAGGACCTTGTATTATATAAAGCTGCTATAAAAGTGCATGTGCAGAAATAATCACTCCTCATGGAAAGTTTATTGAATAGAGTATTAAGAAGAAGTATTATAATGTGTGTGTGTGTGTGTGTGTGTTGTTTCACAAAGACAGTAAGACAGTACTTAGACAGTAAAGTCTGATCCTGAGGTTGATGAGATCAATGTGTGGGACACTCGGATGGATTATCATAAAGGAGATTCACTGTGAATACCACAATTTTCACAGTTTTAGTTAAGCTGTTCTTATTAAAATGATCGTTTTTATTTATTAATCTTTAGGAATTCACTGCTTAAGAAGTGATCTATGAGCAGTAGATATAAAGAGCTGTGCAGTATCTCCAGAGGAAATGAAAGCCATTATTGAGCTGAGTGAAATTTAACAGTTTTTTATTTTTTATTTTATTAGCAGTAACAACAACAAAAAAGTCTATTTTTAAGAATCTATCTTCAGATGTTTAATATAAAAGCTGTTTCCTGGTTGACAGGTAATTTCTTTATTTTCTGCTCTCTGGTTGAGCATCGCCTGGCTTGCTTTCTACAGCTTCAGCCTCAGCTTCTTCCTGAACCATGTTTTCAGCCTCATCCACTTCTAAAAAAATTAGCATTTTAAATGTGGTGTAATGTTTAGATTGTATTCATTGACACAGATAAAATGTTGCACTTCAATTCCTCATTAATTTAATATCAGCAGATCTCCAGGTACATAACTGACATCATGACATGATATTAATATTAGATTAGATTAGATTAGATTAGATTAGATTAGATTAGATTAGATTAGATTAGATTAGATTAGATTAGATTAGATTAGATTAGATTAGATTAGATTCGATTCGATTCGATTCGATTCGATTCAACTTTATTGTCACTGCACATGTGGGTACAAGGCAATGAAATACAGTTAGCATCTAACCAGAAGTGCATTCTCGCAGTGCAAATAATTAGCATATATAATCAGTATATAAACAAATAAATAATTTGCATACATAAACAGTATATATACAGTATACAGAGGGAGGTAAATACAATGAGTGCAAATGAGCAAATGATTATAGGTGGTGCAATAAAGAAGGTATTGTATACCATGAAAATAAATCAAATTCATATTCAAATTTTATTTGTCACATATGAAATCATACATAGTACGACATGTAGTGAAATGCTTTTTATGACTGTCTTACATAAAAGAGGAAAGAATAGAAAGAAAATGTGTAAAAGAAAAAGTGTAACAGATATAAAAGTGTAAAAATATAAAAGTATAAAAACAAACACAAAAAATATATATGTATATATATATCCTGCGTGATGTAGACACCTAGGTAACGGAAACTGTCCACTCTCTCCACTGGGGTCCCGTTGATGGTGAGGGGCTGGTAATTCCTCTCCTGCTTTGTGCTAAAGTCCACTATCAGCTCCTTAGTCTTGCTCACGTTCAGGAGGAGATTGTTGACCTGGCACCAGGTTTTTAATCTCCTCTAGGTAGGCCGTCTCGTCGTTATTGGAGATCAGGCCCACCACCACAGTATCGTCCGCAAACTTCACAATGTTGGTGGAGCTGGAAGTGGCCACACAGTCAAAGGTGTACAGAGAGTACAGCAGGGGGCTCAGAACACAACCCTGGGGGGCTCCAGTGCTGAGGGTGAGTGAGAGTGAGACATGGTTGCCCACCCGTACTGCCTGAGGCCTGTCTGCCATCACGACTGCTCCTACAACTTTTTCTTTGTTTTTGTGTTTTAAATTAAGTTTCAGTACAGTAATACCGGCTAATTCTCCATCATGGAGTACATTCGTTACAACAGAGATACTCTTATTTCTATTGGTGTACAATGTACTCACAATTCGACGTTTTTGACCCCGGATCCAAGCTGGCCGAGTGAGATCCTGAGGGAGAACAAAGGACGCGACCCAAAGCGGCGGCCCCGAGGGAAACGAGCCGGCGTCAGGAACAGGCTGAGAGCCCGTGCACACCGCACACCTCTGCCTAGCATCCTGCTCGCCAACGTCCAGTCGCTGGAGAACAAGCTTGATGACCTCAGGGCCAGGGTAAAGTTCCAGAGAGACATTCGGGACTGCAATCTCTTCTGCTTCACCGAGACATGGCTGAACCCAGCAGTGCCGGACCACGCCATCCAGCCGTTTATTTATTTAATTATTTAATATTTAAATAATTAAATATGTAAACAGTATTCAGAGAAGGAGTTATGTACAATGAATGCAATGATTTAGATGTATGCAGTGAGGAAGATATTGTTTACCATGGTAAATATTTGTGTATGTAAACTGTACACAGAAAGGGTTATATACAGAAAAGGTTATATACCCTGATAATAATGTGTTCAGTCAATGTGTGAGTGATCGGGTGGAGGCGGAGTTCAGCAAAGAAACAGCTGTGGGGAAAAAGCTGTTCCTAAACCTGCTTGTCTTGGTCCGGAGGCTCCTGTAGCGCCTCCCAGAAGGCAGGAGGGCAAAGAGCCTATTGGCAGGGTGAGAGAAATCCTTTATGATTTTGAGTGCTCTCAAACGCTTCCTGTAAGTGTCCTCGATCTTAGGAAGTGGAACTCCTATGATGCGTTGGGCGGTTTTACCACCCTCTGCAGCGCTTTCTGGGCTGACACAGTGCAGTTACCATACCAGACAGTGATACAGCCAATCAGGATGCTCTCGATGGTGCAACAGTAGAAGTTCACCAGGATGTCTGAAGAGAGATGGTTCTTCCTCAGAGCCCTCAGGAAGAAGAGGCGCTGGTGAGCCTTCTTGACCAGACTGGAGCTGTTGGTAGTCCAGGAGAGATCCTCGGAGATGTGGATACCCAGGAATTTGAAGCTAGTGACACGGTCCACCACCTCTCCATTGATATGAATGGGTGCGTGTGTGTCACCTTTCTCATTCCTGAAGTCCACCATGAGCTCCTTGGTCTTTGCAGTGTTGAGCAGCAGGTTGTTGTCAGCACACCACACAGCACTCAGCACACAGCCTTGAGGTACTCCAGTGCCAGGGATGAGGGTGGAAGAGCATTGGGGATCCATCCGAACATGCTGGGGCCTGTTGGTCAGAAAGTACAGGAGCCAGTTGCATAGTGATGCATTGATGCCCAGGTCTCCAAGTTTGGTGACTAACTTGGAAGGGATGACAGTGTTAAACGCTGAACTAAAGTCCAGGAAAAGCATTCTGGCATAGGTGTCTCTTATTGTCCACGTGAGGGAGTACTGAGTGCAGCGTTGTGGATACTGGGCGTCCTCACGTGCTCCTGTTCTTGACGGTAAGCAAATTGGGATGAGAGGTCAAGGAGCAGTGGCAGGAAGACAGGTTTTGAGGTGTGCCAGGACCAGCCCGGCTCAAAGCACTTGCCAGTGATGATGGGGGTGAGCGCTACTGGGCGGGTAGTCATTCAGGCAAGGATGCAGTGGAGTTTTTTGGTACCGGCACAATGGAGGTGGTCTTAAGGCAGGTGGGCACAATAGCTAGAGACAAGGTTGAATAAGTCCGTAAGGACCCCCGCCATAGGCTCCCCAGCACGTGCTTCTGAGTGACACGTCCTGGGGACACCATCAGGCCCCTGCAGCTTTCCATGCATTGATCCTGCTTAGTACTCCACTGACATCATTAGTGGAGAGTGTGAGTGGCTGGAAGTCTGCCGGGGAGCTCGATTTTGATTGCTGGCTCCATGATTATCCCTTTCAAAGCGGTAGCATAGAAGTTGTTTAACTCATTGAGAAAGGAGATATCAGTAGGGTGAAAAGGGTTGATGGGCTTATAGTTGCTAATGGCCTAAATGGACCCAGTGTAGCTCTCTTCAATATCCAAAGTGGGAACCACAGGTCGCCTGAGTGGCAAACATGCTCCAGTCGGTGTGTTGAAACTGGTCCTGAAGTTCAGAGAGAATATTCATACCTGCTTTGTTGACCTGGACTTTCTTCTTTCCTCCTCCTCATGTCCCTCTCCTGGGCCTTTACTTCCTTTCCTTTTCGTTGATGCTACTTTCCTCAGCAACAGTCTTGGTTTCCTCATCTACTTCAGAAACAAAATCATGATTCACAATTAAAATCTGATATAAAGTTTTGACTAAATTAATTGACACAGATAAACATCATTATTATTGATATTTATTACGTAATTAGGAAATAATATACAATGTCTTAAACACTATCACTACTGATATTTTTGATTATTAATAATATTTTCTTTTTATAAATAAATGATGGATTTGTATTTTTCATGCTCATTTGTTTAGTTACTTATTTCTTTGAGTTGTTGATGTTCAGAGGGATCGTGTGCAGTTTAGTTTACAGTTAAAGAGCTGTATCAGTGTGAGTGATTGCTTTTACAAACTTCTTCTGGAAAGTTACATGATACACAATTTATTTATTTTATTTTATTTTTCAGCTTCTGTCATGCAGCACCTTCAAGCATTTATCTTATGAACATTGTCCATGTCGGTTTTGTGGTATCCTGAACTAAATATTATTATCGCAATGGAAAATGCTTCCTGGATTGACCACTAGGTGTCACTGTGTGATTACTGCTGTTAATATGCTCTCACTAGTTACTGAGAGAGTTGAGTTTTTGGGCTGAAAATGAAGAAAATCTAATCGGTTGTATGCCAGGTTCATTTTTGTTCATTTACTTACTCATTTTCTGGCTGCTCGTCATTTCAGCGGTTTTTCATAAAGACATTAATATAATTAACATTAAACTAGCATCCAGAGTCTGCTTGTCATACATTGCTGAGGAAAACATGGGGATCATGAGTGTCTGAGAAATTACAAGCTTCTTACAGATTTCTTTTTTAATATTAAGAAGATCCAGCCCTGTTCTGTTGTTTATGTCCATAATAGGTAAACATTTCTGTGTCATAGTTTCATACAATTAGATGATGAACTGATTTACATGAAAGAATTGTGTATAACATACCCCATACAGAAACGATGTATATTTATACATTTTTTATACTGTGTAGTAGTTATACTTTGTTTATCAGGGAGAAAGAGTTACTGAAGGAGAAGAGGCTGAAAAAGACTTGATTACTTTTCTGAACAAAGAGTACAAACCTTTGCATAGTAAGCTTTCATATTTAAGCAATGCAAATGTTTTAAAGTCTTTGACAATTGCCCTGTCTTTCTAAGCTCTAGTTATTACTCATGTATTGTTTAATGCTTTGAAGAGAAGCAGACTTTTACCAGAAGCTCTTGTAGAAGAATTTGAGACAGTGGTCCAGAAGTACGTGATGTTTTTATGCTAACATACACCAAGCATGCATAACATTATGACCACTTGCCTAATATTGTGTTGGTCCCACTTTTGCTGTCAAAACAGCCCTGACCCGTCATGCATTGTGTATTCTGACGCTTTTCTATCAGAACCAGCATTAACTTCTTCAGCAATTTGAGCAACAGTAGCTCGTCTGTTGTATGGATCACACGGGCCAGCCTTCACTCCTCACGTGCATCAATGAGCCTTCCGCCCATGGCTTGTCGCCATTTCACCACTGTTCCTTCCTTGGACCACTTTTGATAGATGCTGACCACTGCAGACCGGGAACACCCCTCAAGAGCTGCAGTTTTGGAGATACTCTGATCCAGTCATCTAGCCACCACAATTTGGCCCTTGTCAAACTCGCTCAAATCCTTACACTTGCCCATTTTCCTGCTTCTAACATCAACTTTGAGGACAAAATGTTCACTTGTTGCCTCTAATATATCCCACCCACTAACAGGTGCCATGATGAAGAGATCATCAGTGTTATTCATTTCATCTGTCACTGCTCATAATGTTATGCGGGATCTGTTTATGTATACACACACACACACACACACACACACACACTTCACATTGAAGAAGTCGAAGAAAGTGTCCAAACGGTAGGCTGAAACATTTATGAATACAACTAGATGTTCTTGCACATGATTATGAGGAAGTGTACAGAACAAAATGACTGCAGTAAAATTCGATGTGTTCAGTCTAATCCATGTGGCTAGAATGCACCTGGATGTAGACTGGCACAGCAGTGCTTTTGCACAGGAGCACAAATTGTGTTAAACTGCAGCTTGATGCACAACATCTGTGATTTCTGGCATAACAGCTACAGAAGGTAGTGACTTGCTGTGAGGATGTCTGTACTGGATCAGCTAGTGGCTGATACTCAGAGTTCAGTATCAGTATTGTCAGAAATGGGATTGGTAGCATTAATGCAAAAAAAATGGATGATACTTTTTGAGGCAAACACTTCAACTTGTGGTTTAGTGCTAACTCTTAGTATACTAACACTTAGGCTCAGGAAAATGAACCATTTTACCACATACCATGTTACATACAGTGCCATGTTGAAAAAACAAAAACAGCAATCCAACATGTGGCACTGGTTTAATAAGTTGTGTTACAATATGTATGGTTCAGGAACCCAGAGAACAACCAGTAAGGAAACAAAACAAGCCAGTGTATATGTGTTTAACAGAACACTCCACCCTGAAACACATTAAGTTTATACTGAAATATTTGTCATGTGCATAGAGATTGTTTTTGGATAACGCTGCATGTTTATTATTCTTGTGAGACGTTCACAGTTGTCAGTTACTGTAACCAGACGGACATTACCAGCTCAGTTACTATGACATTTTATAGGATAGAAAAAATCGCTAAGGGATAAATATGTGTAAGCCTTGCTGTAATGTTCAGTATTTACTGTCCAGTAATGTGTATATCTGCTTCAAATGCTTGATAGTGAGCTGATGGTAATGGGAAATGGTATCAAACTCAGGCTATATTTTGAGTAGAGATGATGCTGGATGGAACACTGGCTGTTGGCTGCTGATGTGAATATCAGAATCTCCAGTAGTCACAGAGAAGGCCAGAGCATATAATTTACATCATTTTTATACTCATTAAACCACTCAGTGATCCCTCATGCCCTGTAGATATGAATATTGTCATGCTGTAAGATCAGAATAAAATGTTTCATTATATACACACATTACATACAGTAAATATTATATGTGTTTTTAGGAGAAGCAGTTCGTCTGGTCAGACATTTTCATTTCCATGGTTGGCCAGAGATTGGAATCTCATCGGACGGAAAGGAATGATTGATCTGATTGCTGCAGTGCAGAAACAACAACAGCAATCTGGCAACCCCCTATAGTGGTGCACTGCAGGTACACATACACACCCACTCACACACTCAAGCTGCAAACTGATGATTAAAGCTCAGGACTGAAGTGAACAAGAATCCTTGCTGGCTTGGCATAGGACTGATTGAGGAAACAATCCAATTATTTGCAACACTATTATTGTGTGTCAATATATAATCACACTTTCACTGTTTTATATTGCTGTTTTATACACAATAGTTACCACATGTGTTTTGGTTTTAATCAGTGCTGCTGCAAGCTGACTTGAACGTTCATTGTCCTCAGTAACATTTTGGAGCGGGTTAAAGCCGAGGGCTTACTGGGCGTGAAGAGTTTACGCACTCAGAGACCACACATGGTCCAAACTGTGGTAAGAATCTTTTACACCCAAGTGCCTGATTTGTGCAAAAATAACTAGGTCCTGTCACTGTTAGTTTAATACTTCTTATCAATATGTGATAGTGTACTAACATGTAAACAATTATGTTTTCATTCTTTCAGGAACAGTATGACTTCTGCTACAAAGTGGTACAAGATTTTGTAGATATTTTCTCAGGCGATGCTAATTTCAAATAACTTTTCCTTTCTTCACTTCTGAAAAAACACTTTCACATTTGTTCTGCTTTCAGTTTCAGAAGAAACTCTTGCTATGGGTTCATAATACTCTATGCACTTGATCTTGATCTTTCTCTTGTTAAGCACTGAAATAAGTGCAGTTTTTTTGTACATAAGCAATTCCTCGATTGTGTAACCACATGATAACGATTTGAAACATTTGCGTTTAGACTGTAGTCTCTTTGTACTTTGTTAAATAATGAAATTGTTTTATTTATATATTTTGGAGTGCAGGGCTGAATGAGAACATTTTTAGATAATCAACATATATTTTTATTTGTACATTGCCTGCTACTGTTTTATGTTATTATTATTATTATTATTATTATTATTATTATTGTTGTTGTTGTTGTTAGTGAAAAGGGAGCAGGTGTTAGGTATTTTGTAAAAATCTGTTTTACTCTGGTATTCTGTATGAAGTCTGTTTAACAAATATTCATTGTTCACAACTGCTAAGTTAACAATTCAGTTTCAGCTGAAAGTCTAGAAGGCAGCGTTATATTCAGGTATGCTTGTTAAATGGCCCATCATCATTCAGCTGGATTTTCTGCTGCCAAAAGTGGAGCCATTGATACCAAACAGACCCCATTATATTTAGTTTGATTTGGGGATATACAGTTGTGTTCAAAATAATAGCAGTGTGTTAAAAAGAGTAAAGTTCAAAATTTCAATACGCAAATGCATTGGGAAAACTGCACATTCAATTCTGAATCAAAACATGAAGAAAAATTGATCAAATTTGTTATTACGTGAAGAAAAAAGAATATTAGGCTGTTCAAAATAAATAGCAGTGTCTGCATGTTTCTTTACAAAGTCAAATGTTTACAGTATAAACTGAAAAATGCTTGAAGATTTAGCTTTCTTGTGAATCACTGAACTAATATTTAGTTAGTATAACCACTATTTCTGAGAACTGCTTATCTGTGTTGCATGGAGTAGGACTTCCTATTCCAGCCCAGAACGACTTGCACTACACACCACAATTCCTCTGCAGTTCTTGGTTTTGCCTCAGAAACAGCATTTTTGATTTCACCCCACAAGTTTTCTATTGGATTAAGGTCCAGGGACTGGGCTGGCCACTCCATAACTTTAATCTTGTAGGTCTGGAAGGAAGATGCTGCTCACTTACTGGTGTGTGTGGGGTCATTGTCTTGTTGAAACATCCATTTCAAGGGCATTTCCTCTTCATCATAAGGCAACATGACATCTTTAATTATTTTAATGTACTCAAACTGATCCATGATCCCTGGAATGCAATAAATAGGCCCAACACCATAGTATGAGAAACATCCCCATATCATGATGCCTGCAGCACCATGCTTCACTGCCTTCACAGTGTACTGTGGCTTGAATTCAGTGTTTGGGGGTCATCTGATGAACTGTCTGTGGCACCTAGACCCAAAAAGAACGATCTTGCTTTCATCAGTCCAGAAAATATTGTGTCATTTCTCTTTAGGTCGGTCAGTGTGTTCTTTGGCAAATTGTAACCTCTTCAGCACGTGTCATTTTTTCAACAGTGGGACTTTGCAGGCGCTTCTTGCCGATAACTTGGCTTCACATAGACATCTTCTAATTGTTACAGTACTCACAGGTAACTTTAGACTTTCTTTGATCACCCTGGAGCTGATCATTGGCTGAGTCTTTGCCATTTTGGCTATTCTTCGATCCATTTGAATGGTAGTTTTCCATTTTCTTTCACGACTTTCTGGTTTTATTTGCCATTTTAAAGCATTTGATATCATTTTAGCTGAGCAGGCTATCATTTTCTGCACTTTTTTATATGTTTTCCCCTCTCTAATCAACTTTTTAATCAAAGTACGCTGTCCTTCTGAACAATGTCTGGAGCGACCCATTTTACTCTGATTTTCAGAGAGAAATGCACAGTACAACATTTGCTGCCTCCTTAAATAAGGGACACATGTTTGACACCAGTTTTTCACAGACTAATTTACCTCTCTAATTGAACTCCACACTGCTATTATATTGAACACACCCTTTTCAATTAATGATTCAATTACACAGAATAAGCAACATGCATGTCATTACTGTTGGGTCTGTTGGTTTTCTATTGCTCTACTACACCTACTAGTAAAATATTTGCCATGAAGAAATATAATTTTAAGCAAAACCAGTGATTGATCTGGTTAGTGATGTTGGACTGTTATTATTTTGAACACAACTGTATTTTCTGTGAGCAAAAGCCCTTGTAAAAGCCACTTGACTGTGTCTATCATCTAGTGCTGCTAATATTATGAACAGCAGCTACGCTAATTCTGTTCCACTGTTTCTGTTCCGCTGCACGTGGCTCGTAACAGACAAAATCGCCAGGGTCCTGTTTGCCAGGTCGCTGCCCAAAGGTGTCCCTGCACCCGCCCTTGATAGCTCAGCTGGTAGGCGGAGGACTGTAGGTGCTTATAAATGGACATCCTTAGGTCGCTGGTTCAAATCCGGCTCGAAGGACAGCTTTTACCAGCCGCCGGGAAGCGCGCCGTTTCAGTGAAGCGTTCTCGCAGCCGCTAGCTCGAAAAACAGTTTGCTTCCCTGACCGGGAATCGAACCCGGGCCGCGGCGGTGAGAGCGCCGAATCCTAGCCACTAGACCACCAGGGAGACACGGACAGGCGGGATGAATGAAACAGAATGTCTGCACAGACTGTCTCAAAAGACTTAAAAGAGGTCCCACCTCTCAGCTGCAGGGTCACCAGTTTGCAGTCTGTCCGGTGTCCCCGTGCGTGTACACTCGGTGTTCTCCGGTTTCTTCTCACCTGCAAAAGACACGCCAGTAGGTGGATAGGCTGAAACAAATCGCTATTAGGTATGAGCGAGGGCGTGAATGTATTTGCGCAGTGCCCTGTGATGAGCTGGCGAGCCATGTGGGGTGTACTGCTAACCGATCAGGTCTAGACGAGAACAGGTATTTCTGTCCTACGGAAAAGCTTTGACATGCAGCGATGCACACAAACGTTCACATCTGCCCGTTTTGGCCCATCGCTTTTGAGGCACCTGGTGGACAGGGTATAACCCTGTGCATTAGATAGATAGATAGATAGATAGATAGATAGATAGATAGATAGATAGATAGATAGATAGATTCAACTTCATTGTCATTGCAGAGTGCAGGTACATAGCAATGAAATGCTGTTTAGCATCTACCAGAAGTGCAAATAATAGAAATTCTGCCAATGAACAAGTGCAGATAAATATGTAAATATGTACATCGATAAATAAGGCTATGTCAGAGTGTGCATAGAGAAGTATGTGCAAGTAGTATTTACAGTAGATAAAGTGACAGGTGTAATTATAATTGTGCTAAAAATGTGTACATTATGTACAATGTTTGTACAACAGTAACAGATAATATACATATATTATATAGTATGTATAAATATAGTATATGTAAATTCATATAAATAGAGACAAATAGATAATACTAGGTGTAATCTATGAAATGGACAATATGTACATTAATTATATTACACACTGAGAAAAACTTATATTATAACAGAATGTACAACAGAATGTTTAACAGAGAAAAATATTATATTAACAGAATGTACAGAGTGGAGCAGAACTGTAAAATGGTAAGTGTAGAAAGACATGAGTGTCCTAGCGGTGTAGTGTAGAGTTCAGTAGTTTTATGGTTGAAGGAAAAAAACTGGCCCTAAACCTACTGGTTCTGGTGAGGATGGACCTGTATCTCCTCCTGGATGGAAGGTTGAACAGTTTGTGACTCGGGTGGGAGGCGTCTTTGATTATTTTGTGTGCTCTGCGCAGACATCTACTGTGGTGAAGAGACCCAATGGCAGGTAGTTGGGTGCCGATGATGCGTTGGGCGGTTTTCACAACCCTTTGCAATGATTTCTTTTCACACATCGTGGAGCTGCCATGCCACACTGTGATGGAGCTCGTCAAGATGCTCTCAATGATGCAGCGGTAAAAGTTGGTCAGGATCTTGGGGATAGGTGAACTTTCAGTCTCCTTAGGAAGTAAAGAGCGCTGTTGCTCCTTCGAACCAGAGTTGAGGTGTTCAGATGCCAGGACAGATCCTCAGAGATGTGGACACCCAGGAACTTAAAGCTGGAGACACGCTCAACTTCAGACCCGTTGATGTAAATAGGGAATGTCTGCTGCTGTTAGATTTCGGAAGGTCTGGAGAAAGTGCAGGCCACTCCATTTGAGGTACCCCAGCCTCCAGCAGCTGTTCCCTAATGATGCGACCTCGTTGAGCCGGAGGATTGTCGTCCATGATGAAGAAATTAGGCCTGTGTTGTTCATGCAGGGGCACAATAACTGGATTAATGATGTTATTCAGGTAGTATTGGCTTGTCACTGTACCATTCACAAGATGTAGGGCAGTTCTGTATTGAGTAGACACACCTGCCCAGACTGTAACACCACCACAACAGTGGCTGATGCATAGCGCTCTCCTAGGCGTCTCCAACATCGTTGGCGGCCATCATTTCTGCTCAACGTGAATCGACTTTCATCGGAGAACAGCACTGAGGCCCACTGGTCCCTCGTCCAGCGTAAATGCTCCCTGGCCCGCCGCCTGTGCCTGGTGGTGTGGTCAGGTACCCTTTGCACGTCGTCTAGCACACAGAACACATTGATGTAGCGGTTTCAAATGGTCTGACATGACACTTGGGTGCCTCTCATCTCCCTTTAATGTGCCCGGAGCAGAGTGGCATACCTCATCCGATACCGCAGGGCACTGTTCACAATGAAGCGGTCATCAACGGGATGTGGCCAAGGGCGTCCACTTCTATGCCTTTCTGTGACTCTTCCAGTCTCTCTGTATCTCTTTCGCAACCTGCTGATGACACTCTGTGACACTGTAAGCTCAGTGGCCACTTCCCTCTGAGAACATCCTGTCTGAAGCCTCTGGTGAGGTACTGTTGATCAATTGTTAGGTATGGTCTTGGTGTCTCATGATGTCAAAATGTGAACAGCATGATGAAGAGGACTGTTTAAATACCAATTCTAATTGAACCAGAAAATGTATTGTCGATTCATGGATCAAACACCAGTTGTGAATTTTGCCATTAAGCATCTTGTTAGAAAACAGCAAGTTATGCAAAAAGTACTGAAACACTGAACAGTTGGACATGTGCATTCAAAAGTGTAGAGAAGGTCAAATTAAGTTCACCTGTAAAGGTTATAGTGCATTTTAGGTGCATCCTGAAATTTCACCCAAAGCCGAATATCCTTAACTTTTTTTATTTATATTATTAAATCTATACTTAATAATATAAATATTGGTAGTTTTTCGTTTATAGATTTCTATACTTTGTTAGTATTTTATAATAATTCATCACTTATGTATATTGTTATGGTGTGTGTCAGACAATATTTCTAACAGTAGGTCATATTTTGCAGATAATTAAATAATTGAAGTCAACTAACTACACGGACTTAGAACTTGACTCATTTTGACAGCAGGACTGTTTCTGTAGAATAACAGTTGCCATTTCTAAACAGAATGCAATATTTAATCCTTGTCTGAGGTGGGATTCGAGCCGGATCAGTGTGGATGGGAGGGGACTTGAATTTTTCTGATTTGTTTGTAAAAACGCACATTTTCTTCTCTTTTTTCTCTTTTTCTCTCTTTCCCCTTCTTCCCCATTTTTTCCTTTCTTCCCCACCGAAACAGACTATTGTTCCCCAGCTTTTCTAAAGAGCTTCTGGTAAAAGTCTGCTTTTCTTGAAGCATTAAACAATACATGAGTAATAATTAGAGCTTAGAAACATTAGGCAATTACAAAGACTTTAAAACATTTGCATTGCTTAAATATGAAAGTTTACTATGCAAAGGTTTGTACCTTTTGTTCGGGGAAAAGTAACTAAGTCTTTTTCGCCTCTTCTCCTTCAGTAACTCTTTCTCCCTGATAAACAAAGTATAATTACTACACAGTATAAATATAAATACTTCCTGTATGGGGCATGTTATACACAATGCTCTCATGTAAATCAGTTCATCCTCTAACTGTATGAAACTATGACACAGAAATGTTTACCTATTATGGACATAAACAACAGAACAGGGCTGACTTTAACATTAAAAAAAGAAATCTGTAAGAAGCTTGTAATTTCTCAGACACTCATGATCCCCATGTTTCTCTCAGCAATGTATGACAAGCAGACTCTGGATGCTAGTTTAATGTTAATTATATTAATGTCTTTATGAAAACCGCTGAAATGACGAGCAGCCAGAAAATGAGTAAGTAAATGAACAAAAATGAACCTGGCATACAACCGATTAGATTTTCTTCATTTTCAGCCCAAAAACTCAACTCTCTCAGTAACTAGTGAGAGCATATTAACAGCAGTAATCACACAGTGACACCTAGTGGTCAATCCAGGAAGCATTTTCCATTGCGATAATAATATTTAGTTCAGGATACCACAAAACCGACATGGACAATGTTCATAAGATAAATGCTTGAAGGTGCTGCAGACAGAAGCTGAAAAATAAAATAAAATAAATAAATTGTGTATCATGTAACTTTCCAGAAGAAGTTTGTAAAAGCAATCACTCACACTGATACAGCTCTTTAACTGTAAACTAAACTGCACACGATCCCTCTGAACATCAACTACTCAAAGAAATAAGTAACTAAACAAAATTAAAAAAAGTTTAAAAAAATACAAATTCATCCTTTATTAATAAAAAAGTATTATTAATAATCAAAAATGTCAATAGTGGTAGTGTTTAAGACATTGTATATTATTTCCTAATTATGTAATAAATATCAATAATAATGAAGTTTATCTGTGTCAATTAATTTAGTCAAAACTTTATATGAGATTTTAATTGTGAATCATGATTTTGTTTCTGGCCCACGAGAGGGACACCAGGAAGAGGAAAGAAGAAAGTCCTGGTCAACAAAGCAGGTATGAATATTAATATCATGTCATGATGTCAGCAATGTACCTGGAGATCTGTTGATATTAAATTAATGAGGAATTGATATGAAACATTATATCTGTGTCAATGAGTACAATCTAAACATTACACCACATGTAAAATGCAAATTCTTTTCAGAAGTAGATGAGGCTGAAAACTTGGTTCAGGCTGAAGCTGAGTCGAAGCTGTAGAACCAGAGAACAGCACATCTGCTGTGGAAAGCACCAGCTGTGAAAAGGAGAAGAAGAAATGGACCAAAGGGACACGAGGCAGAAGAAAGAAGAAAGTCCGGGTCATCAAAGCAGGTATTAATATCATGTCATGATTGTCGGTAATGTACCTGGAGATCTGCTGATATTAAATTAATGAGAATTGAAGTGCAACATTTTATCTGTGTCAGTGAATACAATCTAAACATTACACCACATTTTAAAATGCGCTAATTTTTTAGAAGTGGATGAGGCTGAAAACATGGTTCAGGAAGAAAGCTGAGGCTGAAGCTGTAGAAAGCAAGCCAGGCGATGCTCAACCAGAGAGCAAGAAAATCAAAGGAAATTACCTGTCAACCAGGAAACAGCTTTTATATTAAACATCTGAAGATAAATTCTTAAAAAATAGACTTATTTTGTTGTTGTTACTGCTAATAAAAAAAAAAAAAAACTGTTAAATTTCACTCAGCTCTAATAATGGCTCTCAGTTCCTCTGGAGTTACTGCACAGCTTCTTTATATCCCTACTGCTCATAGATCACTTCTTAAACAGTGAATTCCTAAAGATTAATAAAAGTAAAAAGCGATCATTTTAAATAAGAACAGCTTAACTAAAACTGTGAAAATTGTAGGTGATTCACAGTGAATCTCTTATGATAATAATCCATCCGGTTGTCCCACACATTCATCTCATCAACGTCAGGATCAGACTTTACTGTCTAAGTACTGTCTTACATGTCTTTCCAATGAAACTAACACACACACACACACACACACATTATAATACTTCTTCTTCTTAATACTCTATTCAATAAACTTTCCATGAAAGGAGTGATCTATTTCGGCACATGCACTTTTATAGCAGCTTTATATAATACAAGGTCCTCTGAAGGTATTCTGAATTGTTCATTTCAACATCTCTTTTCTGTTGTTTTATCAAGCAGATTGGAACTGCAACAATAGTAAATCAAGAATGAGGCAGAAGTAAAGAATGTCACTTTTATTTCTTTGTGGTTATTGGTCAGAAGGATACTGTTGAAATGTGTCTAACAGACAGTTATACAGGGATAAATCTGCATTATGCAGTCTGTAGACCTAAGACAAGATAAAGAGTACATAATTGTCTATGGAAAGAGAACAAGCTATTTAACTTACATGGCTGTAGTGAAGACAGGAGAGGATGGGAACAGAAAGAGACTTCCTATGACACTGACTTGTGTTTACTACTGACTCAAAAATCATGAGCAGTACACTGACCCTTTCTCTGGTCAGCATGATACCTCATGTAGAAAGGTGGGGAACAGAGCAGAGGGAAGGTTGAAGGCCTTATCCTATTATTTACATTACTAGGAATACCAATTAATGATAATTACCTCATGTTTTTTTATTTATACCACACCCCAGTAACTGTATAGTGTATTGTAAGACCTTCATCTTGTTTTATCACTTCAATGTAGAGCTCCATTCTTTTCTGCCATTGTGTTCATGCTTGTGTTTTTAGATTAAATAATATATTATATAATACATAAATACATTATATAATATAAAATGCTAATGTTTACATTTTAGTGAACCATTTAAAGATTGTGGAAATTCTTTAAAAGGATCTGTATATAAGTGAAAAATTCATTTTGTGTTGCTTTCTAAAGGAAAAATATACAGACATACTGATGACTAAAAATACTCAGAATGAGACTGAAATAGGAACAAATATAAAAATGTATTAAAATAAAGCATATAAGCACTATACAGATATAAGTTTATTTACAATCAATTCTATTTATCTATTTATGAACTATAGGGTATTTATGGGAATGAGGGAGTGGGACAGGAATAGAGGGATAGATTAATAAGGGATGATTATTAAGGGATAAGGGATCTTAAGATAGGGTTAAGCCCTTCTTCAGTCCTGGGGTTCACTGTACAACCCGTAGGAAAAAAAAGAGATTTTAAAAATATTACATTAATCTAAAATAGAAATAAAATTAATTCATACTCACATATGGAGAGCCTGAGCAATGTAGGAAAAAGAAGTGAGAGAAAAGAAGAAATATGAAATGAAACAGAGGAAGAAAAAGATGAAGAGGGCAAAGGGAAAGACATTGCTCAGAGCTTCTCCAAAATGTTCATCATCTGCTGGACGTGTTCTGCTGGACGAGAATCTGAACTATGGAGGCTAAGGCTGCTGGGTTGCTGTAGAGCTCCAGAGGCTGAGTGAACAGTACTTCAAAAAGCTGTGTAAGGTGATCCTATTGACAAATGACACACAGATTCAACATAGTGTCACTGAGTTTAAGGTACAATTCTGAGAATTTGTGTATCGTGGCATCCAGAAGATATTGGAACACTTACAATAAGCACTTTGAAGTACAGCTCTGCTACTGCAGGCTCCCACACCGTCTATATCCCACATGCTGATGAGCTGAAGCAGGCGCTCCAAGAATCCTCCCTTAAACTTTAGAAAAGAAAGACAACAGACTTCATTAATGCCATGTTTTATCAGGATTAAAAAATAAGGGAAATCAAAATGAGGTAAAATAGACCATGTTCTGAAACTTAAATCTCCTGATGAGACACTTACTAGCTGAGGTGTTGAGCCATTTTTAAAGAAGCCGAAGAGAATCAGCTCAAAAAAAATATCCAGGAAGTTGTAGTGGTAGACCTGCACAGAGGAGTAAAGGTACAAAAAGAAATTAGCTTCACATATTGACGTTCAGTTTTCTATATTATCAAAATCTTTTCTGTTTAAACATCTGTCATTTCACACAGGCGTTTATTAGCTTACATCGGGCCCGGAGAGCTCTGCTTTAATCGAATCCTGATATGAAGGCGTCCTCAGGAATCGAATCAGGGCCTCGTATGCCAACTGCACACCAACTACATCCTGTTCAAACAAACAAGAAAATCTCTGTAACTCACTTTGGCTATGACTGAGTAACTGAAAGGATGTTCATCACAAAAATCAAACAGTCTTTCATCATTCTAAAGTCACCTGGTTGCTAGCTGCTGCCAGTCGCATAACAATCCTTTTTCCCACCACGAACAAGAAGTCCTGGATGTGGATGCTGGCAAGCAAAGTCTGAATATAAGACAGCACACAATATACGTTAAAGCAGAGTGGACTTTACCTGCGCAATAACAGCAGCTGAAGAAAGGTTTTACTCACAGCGAACGCCTCACGGACAGCGGGCACCTTCAGGCCGAAGTCAGTCACCCCTCTTTCTAAGAGATGGCAGCTAAGGAAGAAGAGATGTAAATGCTTAGTGTGTGTTAAACATACAATACACTGTTACATCAATAAACAGTGAATAGGATCGTACCAAATAAAGGGCACCTCCATCTCCACCTCCTCCTCATTCTCCTGCAAGCCGAATTAAATCATTAAAACTCACACAGTAAATTTTACAGCATCCGAATCAGGGGAATAGCAACATATGTAGATACACATCAGATCTGAAACTCGGAATTACCTCAGAGTCGTTCTGGTCATACTCCCAGGTGGAGGTGTACAGCTGCCCATCTCCAGCCACATACAGGTAATCGCAGGTTACCGTTTTAACGGTTTTGTGCTGAATAAAAAAATATATTGTCACTGCAGACAAATAAAAGTACATCTGACAAAATTCCAAAAGTTACTAACTACAATATACACTTCATGACAGTGCAATAAATTTACCGTGTTATAATGTGGCACGATGAAAGATGTCTCCACTCGGTTACAGGAGATGAACTCTGTAACCCTCCCAGATTCAGACTTAAAAGAACAATTTAAAGTGAACACAATTAGTCACTGCAATTAGCAAAAGTTTCCTAATGCCACAACGAATAATCCCTTACCTGTATGCCAGAGAAACAATCCTCTATGGTGGTGTGATAAGGGAATCCCTGCAAATGACAAATAGATGGAACTCAAGATCTATTTCACAAACGTGAGCATCTAATAATCATCAAGGTCAATTCTCTTCCTCAGAATAATCAAGTCTGTGATTACCAGGTGAGTCAAGCAGTGTGTCGTGGTGGTTTTAAACCAACACAGACGACTCTGTGGGCCCCTTATCATCCCCAAGAAGTAGGACTTTATGTCCACTGACTGGAAATAGAGAAACAAAACTAGACATCAGAACTTGTAAAGAAGTGTGTTTGTGTGTTTGTATCTCAGTTGCTGCACTGCAGAATACCTTAAACTGGGAGATGGAGGGGTCTGAAGAGAGGAACTGTATGTTTCGGTGGGCGCTGATCAGCTCACCAGCATCGAGTGGCTGTGTAAAGAAAAGCAGGAAGATCGTGAATGCTTCTGATCATAGCAGCTTCATACTAATATTCTATAGCTTTCCTTAAAGCTCTGGTTACCAGAAAAACAGGTGAAGGGTCTTGGTCTTCTTCAGTAGGCAGCAGCTGAACAGTTGGCTCAACAACCTTAAAACACACAAACAAAATTAGTCACCGCAATTACCATAATTTTACAATGCCACAATGAATAGTCCCTTACCTGAATGCCAGTGAATCTCCCCTCATAGCTGGTATAATAAGGGAATCCCTGCAAATGACAATTAGATGAAATTCAAGATCCACATTTCAACATAATGCTAAAAACCATGTCAATTTAAAAATGTCCATTCCCTTCACCAGAGTAATAAAGACTGTGATTACCTCGAGAGTCAAGCAGCATGTCTCTGCGGTGTCAAAGCAGTAGAGCCGACTCTCTGGACCCCTTATCATTCCAACAATGTTTCTTCTAATGTCCACTGGCTAGAAATAGAGAAACAAAAGTAAACATTAGAACTTGTAAAGAAGGGTGTTTGTGTGTTTGTATCTCAGCTGCAGCACTGTAGAATACCCCAGACTGGGAGAGGGAGGAGTCTGCAGACACGCACTGGACATCGCGGCAGGCGTTGTTCGGCTCATCAGCATTGAGCGGCTGTGAAATGGAGAGCATGAAGATCATAAGTGCTTCTTATCAAATCAGATTCATACTAACATTCTTTACAGTAAACACAACCTTGTAAAATCTATTGATTGGTTTTAGTAAATAAATGAATGATTTGTTTACCAGGATGACAGCTGAAGGTTCGTCCTGAGGTTCGGGGGGCAGCAGCTGTAGGATTGGCTCAACGACCTTAACGTGCACACACACACACACACACACACACACACTTAGACAAAAGTGACCTACAGGTTTCAAATGAAGTTAAATATTACTATTTATCAGACACATACCTGGAGGACAGAGGGAGTACCTACTGATTCCCCCAGCACATCCACAGGCTCTGTAATAAAATCACTTTTATGGGACTCAGAATTCTGACTCTTCAATTACACAACATCAAACTTTCCTATTAATGCTTAATAACCTGTCAAGTTTGATAATTAGTTAACTTGTGAAGAAACAGACAAATTGTAGCAGTCAGATTGTGTAAATTCACTGTACATGTGAACTGATTAAACTCTCTAAAACCTCCTGCCCCTGTCCACCACCCAAATCTATACAAATATTATACTGTGTAATTATTAAAACTTCATCAAGCTAACTAGCTTCATACTCACTATGATATTGTGTAAATAAAATGATTAGTGAAGTTCTCTAGGTAGATAACATACACCTGTAACCAAGCCCTTTAGGAGAGCTGATTAATCAGTAGTCTAAACATGATTTAGTGTAAAACCAGTAGTCAGGGTTGTTAAAAGTCACTTTTTAATGGGGATGAATATTATATTGTAGAAATAAATGAAATTCTCGTTGTTCAAGCTCATCAACTCGGTTCAGGATTTTAGTGTCTTTAAACCAACAGCCAAGTTCGCTAGCAGCTTAACTAACATTAGGCTAAACATTATATTTATATTATATTTACCAATTAATTGTGTAAATATTACAACAAATAAACAGGTTCTCTAGAGCTTGAGAATATGATAAGTTGTAGATATGATTAGTCCAACTATTACAGTGTCATTTAAATCGCTAAAAATCGGCTAAAGTCTGTTAGCGCGCTAGCTGGAGAATCACAAGGCTAAGCATGATTTAGTGTAAAACCAGTAACCAGGGCTGTTAAAAGTGACCTACTAACAGGGTAAATTATTCATTGTAGAAATAAAATACATTCTTGAACCAAGCTTAAGGACTTTATTGTGTAATTTAAACCAGTAGCCAAGTTCGCTAGCACGATAACTAGCATGAGGCTAATTGTTAGCAGTAGATGAGGTCGCTTGTTAGCTACATAACATTAGACTGTAACACTGTACCTTCTACTGGATTCATTGTAAAATCAGTGAGACATTAAAGTCACGAGGTAGGATAAAGCTCCTCCTACCTTGAGGAAGCTCAGTGTGGTCAGGAGGAGCTCTTTCTGTCCGGAGGCTGCGGTAAATGAAGTATCCCGCAACGGCAGACAGAGTGACCAGACCCGCAGCACAGGCGATCTCACCCAGAGTCCAGTTCTTCAGTCCCTGAAGAAATCCTCGGATAGACATGGTGTGGTCAGAAGTCCTTCGTTGAAAGTCGCTGGTTGTAGAGTTGACTTGTAGAGTTGTAGATCTGTAGAGTTGTGGTGATGGAGACGATGTTTATCTGTTGCCACGCAGAAACTCAATGCAGGTTTTGACTCGAAACTACTCGATGAACGCGTCATCACCATGGAGACAGTTTAAATACAAATAAACAACTCTACAGCAGCGATGACGCAGATGACGTCAAAGATGAAGAGCTGCGACCCCACGTGCGGATTGGGGTCACGGAGATGATGATGATGATGTTGATTATTATTATTATTATTATTATTATTATTATTATTATTATTATTATTGGTTGTTGTTATCGTTATTAATGACTGTAATAAAAATGACTATTATGGTGTTCTTATTGTTAACACATACACTTTAATGCACTAATTTACTTTAATTACACTTATATATTAATATATACTTAATCCTTTAACAATTCACTTACTTAATAATAAACTTTACTTCTTTATTAGTTTATTTATTTTTTAATCTATTGGTTTCTATGTTTAAATGTTTA
This sequence comes from Hemibagrus wyckioides, assembly GCF_019097595.1. Taxonomy (NCBI): domain Eukaryota; kingdom Metazoa; phylum Chordata; class Actinopteri; order Siluriformes; family Bagridae; genus Hemibagrus; species Hemibagrus wyckioides. The sequence goes on from NC_080716.1 coordinate 8,588,112, forward strand.
CAACTTTAAATAAATATATTTCATTAGACAAATAATCTCCTTGTTTTTAATGATATTGATTAGTTTTGAAAACAGAATGTAAATGTAGATCTGTAGATACACATAGTTTTGTTAAAGGGTGAGTTTGAACGAGAAAAGAATAGATGAAGCTGAAAGTTGAGGTTATTTAATGCTTTGTGTCAAAACAATGAAAGGTGATATACAATTTAGTCCACATAGACTGTTGTTGCTCTAACTGTGTGAAGAGCTTTGTAAATGTGAACACAGTACTCATAAATGCGTCACTAAAAAATTCAACAATCCTTTTTCTCCATTTCTCATTCTTTATTCGGCCCACAGTGAGGAAATTTGCATAGTTGCAGCGGTAAAGGTATAGCAGCTAAAGAAAAGGATAATATCAAGACAAGGTGACTTTTATAAATTGTAACTGATATTATAGATTTAAAAAGACAAACAGATAAATATATAAATATAAAATTTAAATATACAGAAGATAATAATAATAATAATAATAATAATATGGACTAGTAAAAGTACCTGAGTGATCTTTTGGTTGTTTATGATCTGCCACACCTACTCCGATCCAAGGTTGCTGTTTATTTGGTAATACCTCAAGCCCCACAGTTATGGAACAGCCTAACAAATAGTGTTCGGGATTCAGACACAGTCTCAATGTTTAAGTCTAGGCTAAAGACACATTTGTTTAGTGAAGCTTTCAATGTATAGTTTTTCTTAGGTAAAGGAGCAGATCTGGAAGATTCATGGTCATAGAGTGTTTGGTGTACTGGGATGTTTGGATGCTGTCATCTTACCACCCTCACAAGTCGCTCAGGTTTGCTGACTGTGAAGTGGTTGGATGCTTTATGTCCCAGGAAGCCTTCATGTCTGTCAACTTCTGGCTCTCCCTTTTAGTTATGCTGTCTTGGCTAGTCTTGCCGGAGTCCCTGCCTGCACTTTACACTTAATCTACATTGTCTTTAAACATCACACGATCACAAGCATACCTAATATATTTCTCTCTCCCTCTGTCTTTCTCCATCGAGGTCTATGTCCCACTCCAGAGCTCCCAGTGTTCTGAGTTTACAGTGTGATCACTGGCTCTACCCCTGGTCGGAGTCTCAGTGCTTGGTGGTGCTCACTGATGCTGTGAATGGATCTGTGTGGACAGCCTGTGACTAGGAGACAGCTGTGGACAGAGCCACTTGGGGACTTTCACACTGTCACGGATGTGCCGTTAGATCTGTCAGCTTGCGACAGCAAGGAATTAATGTCTATAATGGGCTCAGTTACTACACTAACCTAATAGCTCCCCATGAGCTCTTGTTTGCTGTTGTAGAAAGGACATTAATCAGTTACAGTTACATTATTTACTTTCCAGTTTCACCCAAATGAGGATGGGATCCGTTCTGAGCCCGGTTCCTCTCAAGGTTTCTTCCTCATATCATCACACGTAGTTTTTCCTTGGCACCATAGCCACAGGCTTGCTCATTAGGGATAAAATAGAGATAAAATAGTAAGTTTAAACTTGTAAATATATGTATTTTTTCTTTCTCTGTTTCTCTACTTCTTTAAAGCTGCTTTGAGACAACGCCCATTGTTAAAAACACTATACAAATAAAATGAATTGGATTGAATTAGTAATAATAATAATAATGAATTGTAATCTTATATAGTAGAAATCCCAATGATGTGTTGTCCAGGTTGTGGAAGGGTCTGCTGGTAGCAGTGCTGGTTGTACAGTCTCACAGCAGCAGGGAGGTAAGACCTACGGTACTGCTCTCTCACACACTTGGGGTGAAGTAGTCTGCCACTTCTGGAGCTGCCCAGAGTCTCATGCATGAGGTGAGAGTCGTTCTCCAACATACATGATAGCTTGGCTATCATCCTCCTTTCTTCCACTGGATTGAGATTGCATCGAAGGACAGATCTTTATCTTTACGATTTTATCCACTCTCTTCCTGTGTGCAGCAGAGATGCCACTGCCCCAGCAGAAAAAAAAATAAAATGCCAGATGCTACCACAGAGTCAGTGTAAGGTTTTATACACTGTATAAAAAGACACATAACCTTTTTTTTCTCACTATCTGACATTAAATCAGACTTTCCTGTTGGGAAAGCCCAGATGATGATGTCATGGCTTTGGAAGCTTCTGATGGGTTAATTGACATCATTTGAGTCAATTGGAGGTACACCTGTGGATGTATTATAAACACTCTGCTTCCTTGTGTGACATCGTGGAATAATCAAAAGAAAATCAGCAAAGATATCTGGAAGAGAATTATGGACCTCCACAAGCCTGGTTCATCTTGCATACAATTTCCAGATGCCTGAAGGTGCTATGTTCATCTGTTCAAACAATTATACACAAGTATAAACACCATAGGAATGTCCAGCCATCCTACTGCTCAGGAAGGAGACGGGTTCTGTGTCACAGAGAAGAACGTGCTTTGGAGCGAAATGTGTGCATCAACCCCAGAACAAAAGCAAAACAACTAGTGAAGATGCTGGCTGTAGCTGGAAAGAGAATGTCATTATCCACAGTGAAACGAGTCCTGTACCGACATGAGCTGAAAGGCCACTCCACAAGGAAGAAGCCATTACTCCAAAAGGAACATAAAAAAGCCAGATTACACTTTGCGAATGTACACAGGGACAGAGACATTAATTTTTGGAGACATGTCCTGTGGTCTGATGAAACTAAATTTGAACTGTTTGGCCATAGTGATCATCGTTACATTTGGAGGAAAAGGGGGAAGCTTGCAAACCTGAGAACACCATCCTAGCTGTGAAGTACGAGAGTGGCAGCATCATGGTGTGGGGGTGTTTTGCTGCAGGAGGGACTGGTGCACTTCACAAAATAGATGACATTATGAGGAAAGAACATTATGTAGAAATATTGAAGCAACATCTCAAGCCATCAGCCAGGAAGTTAAAGCTTGCGTGCAAATGGGTCTTCCAAATGAACAATGACCCTAAGCATACTGCCAAATTAATTACAAAATGGCTGAAGGACAACTGTTTTGGAGTGGCCATCACAAAGCCATGATCTCTATCCAATAGAAAATTTGTAGGGAGAGCTGAAAAGGCGGTACTGTCAGGAGGAATTGGCCAAAATTCCACTAAACTATTGTGAGAAGCTTGTGGAAGGATGCCCAAAACGTTTGACCCAAGTCATACAGTTTAAAGGTAATGCTACCAAATACTAAGGAAATGTATGTAAACCTCTGACTTTGAAGGAAGTAATAAAAAATATCTAAAAAATTCTCTCACTCATTATTCTGATATTTAGCAAATAGAATTAATTTTAGAAATCCTAACTGACATAAAATGTGAAAAGTTTAGTCTGATTTAATGTCAGAAGGTGAGAAAAAGTGGTTATGTGTCTTTTTATACAGTGTATGTAAATATCTGGTTCCAGCTGTAAAGCCACTAAATCATTCCTCACTATGTATGCTCACCCTAGAAAGAAATGGCATGCTTCAACACAGCTTACAAGAGGAAAAATACTCTGTCTGTTTTGGGGGTTCAGTGTTGAATCATTTTGTTGTGTTACACTCCACAGTGGTAGTTAATGGATGGTCATATGAAAGGTGACATTCAGGACTTTAATAATGTGTAGTTTTATTCATTTATATTTTATTTACTTAATTCTTGGGTTTAAATGTTATAATTTTATTGTAGCAGTTGTACAGTGTTTTACTATCAAAAACGTTTGAGATGTTTTGAATGTTTTATCTCTGTACCAGTGTTACTGTGGATAAGTGTGATTTATTTGCCCAGCAGGGGCTCAAACCCCGCCCACTTCTCAGTGCACTGGTCAGCAGCAGCTAAACACAGAGTCATGATACTTTACACATTGAAAGCCAACAGTATTCTGACTAATTCTGGATCAGATTTGTGGGGGGAAAATAATTCATTTGTTTATATTAATTAAAAATGTTTGAAAAGTCAAATGGAAGGAACGCCAGTATGATGATAAAAAAGAGTAAAGGGTTGTTTTGTGAAACCAAGTTAGTGTTGTGCGGTTCTACAATTAACACCAGCTTGAAGTTAGTGTAAGTGACCTTTCATCTGAGGGTTTCATCAGTTTTCAAGATTATTACACAGAAGCAGTCACCCACACGTTACACAGCATACAGATCAGAAGAGTGCATGTCAGAGTGAATTTACTGAACATCACGACTTTCTTTAGGAAAACTTTAAAAAGGTCTGTTTGCAGGTCCGAAACCGGAGACAGTGGCTGATTTCTGGAGAATGGTTTGAGAAGACAAATCTGCCACCATAGTCATGCTGACTAACATACGGGAGAGAAAAGAGGTAAAATACATAAATATAGCACACAGTTTGCTCTGGAAATACTCGAAAGGGTTAAATGGTTTTGAATCTGCATGTGCTTTTAGGAATAATGCTGTCAGTACTGGCCAGAGCAGGGCTGCTGGCTGTACAGATGTGTCCTTGGAGGATGTAACGGTGCTGATCGACTACACTATCCAGAATTTCTGTGTGCAATATGTAAGTCTGAAATAAACAAATGAACAGAAGAATGAACAATGAACAGTGTCTCAAAGCAGCTTTACAGAACATCGGAACAAAAAACATAGATATTAGACAAAATCATCCCTAGTGAACAAGCCTATGGCGACAGTAGCAAGGAAAAATTGGTTTACGCAAGAAACCTTGAGAGGAACCAGACTCAAAAGGGAACCCATCCTCATTTGGGTGACACCAGAGAGTGTGATTATAAATTATTCTAAACACCGAAGAGTGTGATTATGAACAATGTCATTTCTGCAGTTATGTACAGTCTACAGTGTGATGCAGATCCAGCATATGTAGAATGTTAGTGTGTGTATTAATTAGGAGGTTGTTGTCGTCCTCTAAGTCCACACTGGGCTGGCAGCATTGCTTTGATATACACAAATCCTCACGAAGCAGAACCCAGCTGAAGCTGGTCCATCTCTGGGTGCCTCAGGATCCTTGAAGGATTGGCCTCTGTCTACTGAAGCTGGCACAATCTCCAGATGCCTCAGGATGGGAATAAAAAAAGGAACAGGTGAAAAGGAATTAGCGTAGCTGCTGTTCATGATATTAGCAGCACTAGATGATAATGTGCATTTAATCAGATGTACTGGAGCACAAGGTTATGGGATGTATTATGTGTATGCCAGGCTAAGGAGATATGTCTTTAATCTACTTTTAAACTGGGAGACTGTCTGAGCCCTGAACACTGTCAGGAAGGCTATTCCAAAGTTTAAAAACGCTCTACCCCCTTTTGTAGACTTTGATATTCTGGAAACTACCAGAAGTCCAGAGTTTTGTGATCTTAAAGAGCGCGGTGGATTGTAGCGTGTCAGAAGACTGGCTAGATACGTGGGAGCTAAACTATTTAGTAGTAGTAAAGTAAAGTAGTAGCACAAGTAGTGCTAGTTTGTAATCAAATCTAAACTTAACAGGTAGCCAGTGCAGGGATGGTAATACTGGGGTTATATGACCATATTTTCTTGATCTGGTAAGAACTCTGGCAGCTGCATTCTGGACTAACTGTAGCTTGTTTATTGAGGATGCAGGACAACCACCTAGTAATGCATGACAATAGTCCAGTCTGGAGGTCAGGAATGGATGAACTAGCTTTTCTGCATCAGATACATATAAATTGTTCCTAAGCTTGGCAATGTTTCTAAGGTATATACATTGGCTCATGGTGATGTGTGAGGAGTTTCATATATGTAGTTTTTACATAGAAATGATGTGCACATGTCTTGATGTACGTGATCCTAGCAATCTCCAGAAGGCTGCAGGTCCGTGAGGTTGGTCACACATCTCCACTTCACCAGCTGGCTTTATTTTGGTGTTCCACTCTCGCCTATCGGTATGCTCAAGTTTCTTATGAAAGTCAAGCGTGTTAACCCAGCACACGCCGGACACATCATAGTTCACTGCAGGTGACAGTGGCCATCAATCTGAACATTCTTCATCTGAATGTAAAAATAAATATGCTAATCCAGGCTATTACAGAAACAAATAATGGCATTTTACACTGACACTGTGGACCAGATGTGCACATGTGATGCAGCACAAAACATGATGCTCTCTTCTGTGGCAGAATATTGCAGTCTAAAAGGTGAACTGGAGGAAAAGATCAGGGATGAAAGAAGTACTGAGGATTTGAAAGTATTGATTTTTCAGGAGTGAAAATTGAAATAAAATTTGTTGCTCAAATTTCTGAAGAAGTTAATGCTGGTTCTGATAGAAAGGTGTCAGGATACACAGTGCATCACAGTTTGTTCACCGCCAAGAGCGCTAACAATGGGCGTGTGAGAATCAGAACTGAACCGCGGAGCAATGGAAGAAGGTGGCCTGGTCTGATGAATCACGTTTTCTTTTACATCACATGGATGCCTGGGTGCGTGTGAGTCGCTTACCTGGGGAACACATGGCACCAGGATGCACTATGGGAAGAAGACATTAAACATAAATGAACAAGTATTTATGCTGTGCACGCAATACAACTGTTTTGCTTTTATTTTGAAAAGCCTGGCGTTTTATTATTTACCTATGGACGTGCATGCGTGTCTGAGCAGCAACAGGTGATGCTGGCACGTTATTGCTGGTCAGCTACCCCTAAATATGTCAGATCCTGTTAAAAAAAGAGAAGTTGATTTCGAATGCCACGTTTTCAACAAGAAATTATTTGTTACACCATGATCCTAAAGAAACATTTTACTCCAACATACACGAGCTATATACATATTGTTGGTGCCCTATGAAATTTTTCTTCCATTTTTAGTTCAGTTGGAAGTCTGTGAATGGTCTACGGTGGTAAAGACCCTGCCAAGCTTTTTCACGACTGGAAGAGTAGTGCAGTGTTTTTTTTCACATGGGGATTAGTGACTGTTCCATTGAGAGGTTGCCCTGAACACGCTGTTTGGTCGAGCTGCCTTCAAAAGGTTAAAACTGACCACCTTCCTGTTAGACGACTCAGTGCATGTGCAGAAATAATCACTCCTTGTGGAAAGTTTATTGAATAGAGTATTAAGAAGAAGAAGTATTATAATGTTCGGTTGTTTATGTCCATAATAGGTAAACATTTCTGTGTCAGAGTTTCATACAGTTAGAGGATGAACTGATTTACATGAGAGCATTGTGTATAACATGCCCCATACAGGAAGTATTTATATTTATACATTTTTTATACTGTGTAGTAATTATACTTTGTTTATCAGGGAGAAAGAGTTACTGAAGGAGAAGAGGCGAAAAAGACAGTTACTTTTCCAAGAACAAAAGGTACAAAAACCTTTGCATAGTAAACTTTCATATTTAAGCAATGCAAATGTTTTAAAGTCTTTGTAATTGCCTAATGTTTCTAAGCTCTAATTATTACTCATGTATTGTTTAATGCTTTGAAGAAAAGCAGACTTTTACCAGAAGCTCTTTTAGAAAAGCTGGGGAACAATAGTCTGTTTCGGGTGGGGAAGAAAGGAAAAAAATGGGGAAGAAGGGGAAAGAGAAAAAGAGAAAAAAAAAAAGAAGAAAAAAAGAAAGGAAGAAAACAAAAGAGAGACAGAATACCACGTGTGATTTATGTGCGCCTGTTTTGTAAATTTTTATTTAAAAATGTGCTTTTTTACAAACAAATCAGAAAAAATTCAAGTCCCCCTCCCATCCACACTGACCCGGCTCGAATCCCACCTCAGACAAGGATTAAATATTGCATTCTGTTTAGAAATGGCAACTGTTAGTCTACAGAAACAGTCCTGCTGTCAAAATGAGTCAAGTTCTAAGTCCTGTGTAGTTAGTTGACTTCGATTATTTAATTATCTGCAAAATATGGCTTCTAAGTACGACCTACTGTTAGAAATATTGTCTTTTTTTAATTTTTTTACAAAGATAAGAATAATACAGTAAAACCGTTTACATCAATGTGTTCTGTGTGCTAGACGACCTGCAAAGGGTACCTGACCACACCACTAGGCACAGGCGTCGGGCCAGGGAGCTTTTAAGCTGGACAAGGGACCAGTGGACCTCAGTGCTGTTCTCTGATGAAAGTCAATTCACGTTGAGTAGAAATGATGGCTGCCAACGATGTTGGAGACGTCAAGGAGAGCGCTATGCATCAGCCACTGTTGTGGTGGTGTTACAGTCTGGGCAGGTGTGTCTACTCAATACAGAACTGCCCTACATCTTGTGAATGGTACAGTGACAAGCCAATACTACCTGAATAACATCATTAATCCAGTTATTGTGCCCCTGCATGAACAACACAGGCCTAATTTCTTCATCATGGACAACAATCCTCCGGCTCATCGAGGTCGCATCATTAGGGAACAGCTGCTGGAGGCTGGGGTACTTCAAATGGAGTGGCCTGCACTTTCTCCAGACCTTCCGGAAATCTAACAGCAGCAGACACTCCCCTATTTACATCAACGGGTCTGAAGTAGAGCGTGTCTCCAGCTTTAAGTTTTTGGATGTCCACATCTCTGAGGATCTGTCCTGGCATCTGAACACCTCAACTCTGGTTCGGAAGGCGCAACAGCGTCTTTACTTCCTAAGGAGACTGAAGAAAGTTCACCTATCCCCCAAGATCCTGACCAACTTTTACCGCTGCATCATTGAGAGCATCTTGACGAGCTCCATCACAGTGTGGCATGGCAGCTCCACGATGTGTGAAAAGAAATCATTGCAAAGGGTTGTGAAAACCGCCCAACGCATCATCGGCACCCAACTACCTGCCATTGGGTCTCTTCACCACAGTAGATGTCTGCGCAGAGCACACAAAATAATCAAAGACTCCTCCCACCTGAGTCACAAACTGTTCAACCTTCCATCCAGGAGGAGATACAGGTCCATCCTCACCAGAACCAGTAGGTTTAGGGCCAGTTTTTTTCCTTCAACCATAAAACTACTGAACTCTACACTACACCGCTAGGACACTCATGTCTTTCTACACTTACCACTTTACAGTTCTGCTCCACTCTGTACATTCTGTTAATATAATATTTTTCTCTGTTAAACATTCTGTTGTACATTCTGTTATAATATTTTAAGTTTTTCTCAGTGTGTAATGTAATTAATGTACATATTGTCCATTTCATAGATTACACCTAGTATTATCTATTTGACTATCTATTTATATGAATTTACATATACTATATTTATACATACTATATAATATATGTATATTATCTGTTACTGTTGTACAAACATTGTACATAATGTACACATTTTTAGCACAATTATAATTACACCTGTCACTTTATCTACTGTAAATACTACTTGCACATACTTCTCTATGCACACTCTGACATAGCCTTATTTATCGATGTACATATTTACATATTTATCTGCACTTGTTCATTGGCAGAATTTCTATTATTTGCACTTCTGGTAGATGCTAAACAGCATTTCATTGCTATGTACCTGCACTCTGCAATGACAATGAAGTTGAATCTATCTATCTATCTATCTATCTATCTATCTATCTATCTATCTATCTATCTATCTATCTATCTATCTATCTAATGCACAGGGTTTCACCCTGTCCACCAGGTGCCTCAAAAGCGATGGGCCAAAACGGGCAGATGTGAACGTTTGTGTGCATCGCTGCATGTCAAAGCTTTTCCGTAGGACAGAAATACCTGTTCTCGTCTAGACCTGATCGGTTAGCAGTACACCCCACATGGCTCGCCAGCTCATCACAGGGCACTGCGCAAACACATTCACGCCCTCGCTCATACCTAATAGCGATTTGTTTCAGCCTATCCACCTACTGGCGTGTCTTTTGCAGGTGAGAGGAAACCGGAGAACACTGAGTGTACACGCACGGGGACTCCGGACAGACTGCAAACTGGTGACCCTGCAGCTGAGAGGTGGGACCTCTTTTAAGTCTTTTGAGACAGTCTGTGCAGACATTCTGTTGATCTTAAAGCGAATTGTTTAAACTGCTGTTTCCTCAGGTGTAACTCATCCGGAATTGCCGTAAATTGCCACTAGAGGCCAATCCTGGGTGCTGCGCACAGCTGCACGAGGCCCACACATCTGTTTGTGTCTCCCTGGTGGTCTAGTGGCTAGGATTCAGCACTCTCACCGCCGCGGCCCGGGTTCAATTCCCGGCCAGGGAAGCGAACTGTTTTTCGTGTCCGGCTAGAGCTAGCAGCTGCAAGAAGTGGGTTCACTGAAACTTCCCGGCGGCTAGTAAAAGCTGTCCTTCGAGCCGGATTTGAACCAGCGACCTAAGGATGTCCATTTATAAGCACCTACAGTCCTCCGCTCTACCAGCTGAGCTATCGAAGGGCGGGCACAGGGCCATCTTTGGGCAGCGACCTGGCAAACAGGACCCCTGGCGATTTTGTCTGTTACGAGCCACGTAGTGCAGCGGTTTCAGGGGCACTAGGCCAGATTTACTGGGGCCTATAAATGTGCTTGTCGATGTTGGACCCTTCTCTCCGCTCTACCAGCTGTGCCAAAGCTGGGGAACCATAGTCTGTTTCGGGTGGGGAAGAAAGGAAAAGGAGGGGAAGGAAGAAAAAAGAGAAGAAAAGAGAAAAAAGAGAAGAAGGGAAAGAAAGGAAGAAAGCAAAGGAGAGACAGAGTGCCACGTGTGATTCATATGCACCTGTTTTGTAATTTTTTTAAAAATATGTGCTAAAAATAAGTCCCCCTCCCATCCACACCGACCCAGACCGACCGAATCCCACTTCAGACAAGGATTAAATTAATTAATATAATTTAATTCAGTTTAGAAATGGCAACTGTTAGTCTACAGAAACCTTCCTGCTGTCAAAATGAGTCAAGTTCTAACTCCTGTGTAGTTAGTTGACTTTGATTATTTAATTATCTGTAAAATATGGCTCAGTACGTACTGTTAGAAATATTGTCTTTTTTTATTTTACATAGATAAGAATACAGCACAAGACACACACCATAACAATATACATAAGTGATAAATTATTATAAAATACTAACAAAGTATAGAAATCTATGAACAAAAAACTACCAATATTTATATTATTAAATATATATGTTGAAGCACACACCTAAATAAACTTATAATGATAAAACAAAGAATACATTCAAGTCAGGTCAAGAATCTTTTATTGTCCTTTTGACCACATATAGCTGATGCAGTACACAGTGAAATGAGACCACGTTCCTCCAGGACCCTGGTGCTACATAAACAACATAACATAATTACAAAACACAGAGCTAAGGACGGAAAGTAAGCTGTCCTAGCTTCATAAAGTACATTGTGTGCAACTTGGTGCTAACAGTGCAAGACAAAAGACAGTGCAAAGAGATAATACAGTACGTATAGCAGCAGTTGAATAATGAGCAAATACAATTCAAATAATACATTATTTAATACATGTACCCTAATAATAAATACAAGTGACAAATTATAAAATAGCAATATATTAAACTATAAACAAAACAGAAAAATACTATTTAAACATCAAATGTTGAAATATAAAATACAATAAAATACTTTGTAAGAATACAAGCACTATATGCAACATAATCTATATTTTCTTTATTTTTTTGAGCAACTGCTGTTTCGTCTCTGTCACTGGACAATAAATTCTGGCCTTGTCCTGGCTATGTCCAGTTGCTGATGTCCTAGAACGACCACACTTTCCGCAAGTGTCAGCCTTCACTTAATGTATGCACGTGGTTGACATGGCACAGGTGGTTGAAATGCTGTTGGAGGAACACGGCTTGGTTGATGGACCATCACGTAGGGTGGAGTACTGCTGGGCTGGGGAGTGCTGGTTGCTGAGGCTCCAGGGTCCATGTCCAGGGTCCGAATGTGGGTTCGGTGTGGGGACCATGCTTGATAAAAGTGCTGGGCTCGATGGAAACAGCACCAGCTTGCGCCAGTATGACTAAAACATGATGAAAAAAATATACATTAACAGTCTACATATATGGCAGTAAAATTTAAGCAGTGGGTAAAGAGTTTAGGTGAGATATTTCAGATGTAATATACTGAGATGAATAATACCAGTACACTATGATGAATAATACCAGTACACTATGATGAATAATACCAGTACACTATGATGAATAATACCAGTACACTATGATGAATAATACCAGTACACTATGATGTATAATTTTTTTGTTTATTTATAACACTTATCAATACATGATACACATCGAGGCATGGATTTAAACAAAAAACAGCTCTTACCTGGGGCGGTATAATGTTCCACATCCTCCTAAAAATTAAGGTTACTCACAGCACATGATTATAATACTCCAAAAGTTATTTCAAAAATGATCTATTATCTATAAAGCTATTGCAAAACATTATCGAATAATAAACACAAACTAAAGTTAAAATATGAAGTCTAAACGACCCAGCGTGTGCGCTCTGCTTAAATGTCAGTTTAAAGACGATACGAATTAAAAAAAACAAACCTCTTCACTCACTCTAGCTGACGCAATCACACTAATAATAATAATGATAAATAGTGACGATAACAAGACTAACAATAATAATAATAATAATAATAATAATAATAATAATAATAATAATAATAATAATAATAATAATAACAAACATCATCATCATCATCTCCGTGACCCCAATCCGCACGTGGGGTCGCATCTCTTCATCTTTGACGTCATCTGCGTCATCGCTGCTGTAGAGTTGTTTATTTGTATTTAAACTGTCTCCATGGTGATGACGCGTTCATCGAGTAGTTTCAAGTCAAAACCTGCATTGAGTTTCTGCGTGGCAACAGATAAACATCGTCTCCATCACCACAACTCTACAGATCTACAACTCTACAAGTCAACTCTACAATCAGCGACTTTCAACGAAGGACTTCTGACCACACCATGTCTATCCGAGGATTTCTTCAGGGACTGAAGAACTGGACTCTGGGTGAGATCGCCTGTGCTGCGGGTCTGGTCACTCTGTCTGCCGGTGCGGGATACTTCATTTACCGCAGCCTCCGGACAGAAAGAGCTCCTCCTGACCACACTGAGCTTCCTCAAGGTAGGAGGAGCTTTATCCTACCTCGTGACTTTATTGTCTCACTGATTTTACAATGAATCCAGTAGAAGGTACTGTGTTACAGTCTAATGTTATGTAGCTAACAAGCGACCTCATCTACTGCTAACAATTAGCCTCATGCTAGTTATCGTGCTAGCGAACTTGGCTACTGGTTTAAATTACACAATAAAGTCCTTAAACTTGGTTCAAGAATGTATTTTATTTCTACAATGAATAATTTACCCTGTTAGTAGGTCACTTTTAACAGCCCTGGCTACTGGTTTTACACTAAATCATGCTTAGCCTTGTGATTCTCCAGCTAGCGCGCTAACAGACTTTAGCCGATTTTTAGCGATTTAAATGACACTGTAATAGTTGGACTAATCATATCTACAACTTATCATATTCTCAAGCTCTAGAGAACCTGTCTATTTGTTGTAATTATTACGCAATTAATTGGTAAATATAATATAAATATAATGTTTAGCCTAATGTTAGTTAAGCTGCTAGCGAACTTGGCTGTTGGTTTAAAGACACTAAAATCCTGAACCGAGTTGATGAGCTTGAACAACGAGAATTTCATTTATTTCTACAATATAATATTCATCCCCATTAAAAAGTGACTTTTAACAACCCTGACTACTGGTTTTACACTAAATCATGTTTAGACTACTGATTAATCAGCTCTCCTAAAGGGCTTGGTTACAGGTGTATGTTATCTACCTAGAGAACTTCACTAATCATTTTATTTACACAATATCATAGTGAGTATGAAGCTAGTTAGCTTGATGAACTCAGTTTTAATAATTACACAGTATAATATTTGTATAGATTTGGGTGGTGGATAGGGGCAGGAGGTTTTAGAGAGTTTAATCAGTTCACATGTACAGTGAATTTACACAATCTGACTGCTACAATTTGTCTGTTTCTTCACAAGTTAACTAATTATCAAACTTGACAGGTTATTAAGCATTAATAGGAAAGTTTGATGTTGTGTAATTGAAGAGTCAGAATTCTGAGTCCCATAAAAGTGATTTTGTTACAGAGCCTGTGGATGTGCTGGGGGAATCAGTAGGTACTCCCTCTGTCCTCCAGGTATGTGTCTGATAAATAGTAATATTTAACTTCATTTGAAACCTGTAGGTCACTTTTGTCTAAGTGTGTGTGTGTGTGTGTGTGTGTGTGTGTGTGTGCACGTTAAGGTCGTTGAGCCAATCCTGCAGCTGCTGCCCCCCGAACCTCAGGACGAACCTTCAGCTGTCATTCTGGTAAACAAATCATTCATTTATTTACTAAAACCAATCAATAGATTTTACAAGGTTGTGTTTACTGTAAAGAATGTTAGTATGAATCTGATTTGATAAGAAGCACTTATGATCTTCATGCTCTCCATTTCACAGCCGCTCGATGCTGATGAGCCGAACAACGCCTGCCGCGATGTCCAGTGCGTGTCTGCAGACTCCTCTCTCTCCCAGTCTGGGGTATTCTACAGTGCTGCAGCTGAGATACAAACACACAAACACCCTTCTTTACAAGTTCTAATGTTTACTTTTGTTTCTCTATTTCTAGCCAGTGGACATTAGAAGAGACATAGCTGGAATGATAAGGGGTCCAGAGAGTCGGCTCTACTGCTTTGACACTGCAGAGACATGCTGCTTGACTCTCGAGGTAATCACAGTCTTTATTACTCTGGTGAAGGGAATGGACATTTTTAAATTGACATGGTTTTTAGCATTTTGTTGAAATGTGGTTCTTGAACTTCATCTAATTGTCATTTGCAGGGATTCCCTTATTATACCAGCTATGAGGGTAGATTCACTGGCATTCAGGTAAGGGACTATTCATTGTGGCATTGTAAAATTATGGTAATTGCGGTGACTAATTTTGTTTGTGTGTTTTAAGGTTGTTGAGCCAACTGTTCAGCTGCTGCCTACTGAAGAAGACCAAGACTCTTCACCTGTTTTTCTGGTAACCAGAGCTTTAAGGAAAGCTATAGAATATTAGTATGAAGCTGCTATGATCAGAAGCATTCACGATCTTCCTGCTTTTCTTTACACAGCCACTCGATGCTGGTGAGCTGATCAGCGCCCACCGAAACATACAGTTCCTCTCTTCAGACCCCTCCATCTCCCAGTTTAAGGTATTCTACAGTGCAGCAACTGAGATACAAACACACAAACACCCTTCTTTACAAGTTCTGATGTCTAGTTTTGTTTCTCTATTTCCAGTCAGTGGACATAAAGTCCTACTTCTTGGGGATGATAAGGGGCCCACAGAGTCGTCTGTGTTGGTTTAAAACCACCACGACACACTGCTTGACTCACCTGGTAATCACAGACTTGATTATTCTGAGGAAGAGAATTGACCTTGATGATTATTAGATGCTCACGTTTGTGAAATAGATCTTGAGTTCCATCTATTTGTCATTTGCAGGGATTCCCTTATCACACCACCATAGAGGATTGTTTCTCTGGCATACAGGTAAGGGATTATTCGTTGTGGCATTAGGAAACTTTTGCTAATTGCAGTGACTAATTGTGTTCACTTTAAATTGTTCTTTTAAGTCTGAATCTGGGAGGGTTACAGAGTTCATCTCCTGTAACCGAGTGGAGACATCGTTCATCGTGCCACATTATAACACGGTAAATTTATTGCACTGTCATGAAGTGTATATTGTAGTTAGTAACTTTTGGAATTTTGTCAGATGTACTTTTATTTGTCTGCAGTAACAATATATTTTTTTATTCAGCACAAAACCGTTAAAACGGTAACCTGCGATTACCTGTATGTGGCTGGAGATGGGCAGCTGTACACCTCCACCTGGGAGTATGACCAGAACGACTCTGAGGTAATTCCGAGCTTCAGATCTGATGTGTATCTACATATGTTGCTATTCCCCTGATTCGGATCCTGTAAAATTTACTGTGTGAGTTTTAATGATTTAATGATTCGGACTGCAGGAGAATGAGGAGGAGGTGGAGATGGAGGTGCCCTTTATTTGGTACGATCCTATTCACTGTTTATTGATGTAATAGTGTATTGTATGTTTAACACACACTAAGCATTTACATCTCTTCTTCCTTAGCTGCCATCTCTTAGAAAGAGGGGTGACTGACATCGGCCTGAAGGTGCCCGCTGTCCGTGAGGCGTTCGCTGTGAGTAAAACCTTTCTTCAGCTGCTGTTATTGCGCAGGTAAAGTCCACTCTGCTTTAACGTATATTGTGTGCTGTCTTATATTCAGACTTTGCTTGCCAGCATCCACATCCAGGACTTCTTGTTCGTGGTGGGAAAAAGGATTGTCATGCGACTGGCAGCAGCTAACAACCAGGTGACTTTAGAATGATGAAAGACTGTTTGATTTTTGTGATGAAAATCCTTTCAGTTACTCAGTCATAGCCAAAGTGAGTTACAGAGATTTTCTTGTTTGTTTGAACAGGATGTAGTTGGTGTGCAGTTGGCATACGAGGCCCTGATTCGATTCCTGAGGACGCCTTCATATCAGGATTCGATTAAAGCAGAGCTCTCCGGGCCCGATGTAAGCTAATAAACGCCTGTGTGAAATGACAGATGTTTAAACAGAAAAGATTTTGATAATATAGAAAACTGAACGTCAATATGTGAAGCTAATTTCTTTTTGTACCTTTACTCCTCTGTGCAGGTCTACCACTACAACTTGCTGGATATTTTTTATGAGCTGATTCTCTTCGGCTTCTTTAAAAATGGCTCAACACCTCAGCTAGTAAGTGTCTCATCAGGAGATTTAAGTTTCAGAACATGGTCTATTTTACCTCATTTTGTTTTCCCTTATTTTTTAATCCTGATAAAACATGGCATTAATGAAATCTGTTGTCTTTCTTTTCTGAAGTTTAAGGGAGGATTCTTGGAGCGCCTGCTTCAGCTCATCAGCATGTGGGATATAGACGTGTGGGAGCCTGCAGCAGAGCTGTACTTCAAAGTGCTTATTGTAAGTGTTCCAATATCTTCTGATGCCACGATACACAAATTCTCAGGATTGTACCTTAAACTCAGTGACACTATGTTGAATCTGTGTGTCATTTGTCAATAGGATCACCTTACACAGCTTTTTGAAGTACTGTTCACTCAGCCTCTGGAGCTCTACAGCAACCCAGCAGCCTTAGCCTCCATAGTTCAGATTCTCGTCCAGCAGAACGTCCAGCAGATGATGAACATTTTGGAGAAGCTCTGAGCAATGTCTTTCCCTTTGCCCTCTTCATCTTTTCTTCCTCTGTTTCATTTCATATTTCTTCTTTTCTCTCACTTCTTTTTCCTACATTGCTCAGGCTCTCCATACGTGAGTATGAATTAATTTTATTTCTATTTTAGATTAATGTGATATTTTTAAAATCTCTTTTTTTTTCCTACAGGTTGTACAGTGAACCCCAGGACTGAAGAAGGGCTTAACCCTATCTTAAGATCCCTTATCCCTTAATAATCATCCCTTATTAATCTATCCCTCTATTCCTGTCCCACTCCCTCATTCCCATAAATACCCTATAGTTCATAAATAGATAAGTAGAATTGATTGTAAATAAACTTATATCTGTATAGTGCTTATATGCTTTAGTTTAATAAATTTTTATATTTGTTCCTATTTCAGTCTCATTCTGAGTATTTTTAGTCATCAGTATGTCTGTATATTTTTCCTTTAAAAAGCAACACAAAATGAATTTTTCACTTACATACAGATCCTTTTTAAAGAATTTCACAGTCTTTAAATGGTTCACTAAAATGTAAAAAATAGCATTTTATATTATATAATGTATTTATGTATTATATAATATATTATTTAATCTAAAAACACAAGCATGAACACAATGGCAGAAAAGAATGGAGCTCCACATTGAAGTGATAAAACAAGATGAAGGTCTTACAATACACTATACAGTTACTGGGGTGTGGTATAAATAAAAAACATGAGGTAATTATCATTAATTGGTATTCATAGTAATGTAAATAATAGGATAAGGCTTTCAACCCTCCCTCTGCTTAGTGCAAAGCTGTTCCCCACCTTTTCTACATGAGGTATCATGCTGACCAGAGAAAGGGTCAGTGTACTGCTCATGATTTTTGAGTCAGTGGTAAACACAAGTCAGTGTCATAGGAAGTCTCTTTCTGTTCCCATCCTCTCCTGTCTTCACTACAGCCATGTAAGTTAAATGCTCTCTTTCTCTCTTCCCCTCTCTCTTTCTCTCTCTCTCTCTCTCTCTCTCTAGATTTAGTTGATACTGGAGCTGCACCCTCGTTGCCGGTCACCCCGACTTCCTGGCCTGCCCTTTAGATACACCTCTACTGTGTAATAATTTAAAATCTGTGTAATACTCTGTAATCTTGGCATAGAGTCTTCATCAATAAATAAAACCAGGGAGCAACAATCACTTGTGTATTATGTGGGAGAAACTCTTACTCAGATCATAAAGAGGCAATGTTTGTGACATGTAATCCTGGAAAAAGTGTTATATGAGATGGATATTATATCATTATTATTAACCTATCCTTTTTAATAAATGTAATATTTTGTAAAATTTTATTCATGTTAAAAAACATTATTCCATGTTATTTAATTCATTCATGTTCTTATTTTCTTTTGGGTAATAAACCAGTATTTTCTTTTACCACCTGAATAGCTTGTTCTCTTTCCATAGACAATTATGTACTCTTTATCTTGTCTTAGGCCTACAGACTGCATAATGCAGATTTATCTTTATAACTGTCTGTTAGACACATTTCAACAGTATCCATCTGACCAATAACCACAAAGAAATAAAAAGTGACATTCTTTACTTCTGCTTCATTCTTGATTTACTATTGTTGCAGTTTCAAGCTGCTTGATAAAACAACAGAAAAGAGATGTTGAAATGAACAATTCAGAATACCTTCAGAGGACCTTGTATTATATAAAGCTGCTATAAAAGTGCATGTGCAGAAATAATCACTCCTCATGGAAAGTTTATTGAATAGAGTATTAAGAAGAAGAAGTATTATAATGTGTGTGTGTGTGTGTGTTGTTTCACAAAGACAGTAAGACAGTACTTAGACAGTAAAGTCTGATCCTGAGGTTGATGAGATGAATGTGTGGGACACTCGGATGGATTATCATAAAGGAGATTCACTGTGAATACCACAATTTTCACAGTTTTAGTTAAGCTGTTCTTATTAAAATGATCGTTTTTATTTATTAATCTTTAGGAATTCACTGCTTAAGAAGTGATCTATGAGCAGTAGATATAAAGAGCTGTGCAGTAACTCCAGAGGAAATGAAAGCCATTATTGAGCTGAGTGAAATTTAACAGTTTTTTATTTTTTATTTTATTAGCAGTAACAACAACAAAAAAGTCTATTTTTAAGAATTTATCTTCAGATGTTTAATATAAAAGCTGTTTCTTGGTTGACAGGTAATTTCTTTATTTTCTGCTCTCTGGTTGAGCATCGCCTGGCTTGCTTTCTACAGCTTCAGCCTCAGCTTCTTCCTGAACCATGTTTTCAGCCTCATCCACTTCTAAAAAAAATTAGCATTTTAAATGTGGTGTAATGTTTAGATTGTATTCATTGACACAGATAAAATGTTGCACTTCAATTCCTCATTAATTTAATATCAGCAGATCTCCAGGTACATAACTGACATCATGACATGATATTAATATTCGATTCGATTCGATTCGATTCAACTTTATTGTCACTGCACATGTGGGTACAAGGCAACGAAATACAGTTAGCATCTAACCAGAAGTGCATTCTCGCAGTGCAAATAATTAGCATATATAATCAGTATATAAACAAATAAATAATTTGCATATATAAACAGTATATATACAGTATACAGAGGGAGGTAAATACAATGAGTGCAAATGAGCAAATGATTATAGGTGGTGCAATAAAGAAGGTATTGTATACCATGAAAATAAATCAAATTCAAATTCATATTCAAATTTTATTTGTCACATACGAAATCATACATAGTACGACATGTAGTGAAATGCTTTTTACGACTGTCTTACATAAAAGAGGAAAGAATAGAAAGAAAATGTGTAAAAGAAAAAGTGTAACAGATATAAAAGTGTAAAAATATAAAAGTATAAAAACAAACACAAAAAATATATATGTATATATATATCCTGCGTGATGTAGACACCTAGGTAACGGAAACTGTCCACTCTCTCCACTGGGGTCCCGTTGATGGTGAGGGGCTGGTAATTCCTCTCCTGCTTTGTGCTAAAGTCCACTATCAGCTCCTTAGTCTTGCTGACGTTCAGGAGGAGATTGTTGACCTGGCACCAGGTTTTTAATCTCCTCTAGGTAGGCCGTCTCGTCGTTATTGGAGATCAGGCCCACCACCACAGTATCGTCCGCAAACTTCACGATGTTGGTGGAGCTGGAAGTGGCCACACAGTCAAAGGTGTACAGAGAGTACAGCAGGGGGCTCAGAACACAACCCTGGGGGGCTCCAGTGCTGAGGGTGAGTGAGAGTGAGACATGGTTGCCCACCCGTACTGCCTGAGGCCTGTCTGCCATCACGACTGCTCCTACAACTTTTTCTTTGTTTTTGTGTTTTAAATTAAGTTTCAGTACAGTAATACCGGCTAATTCTCCATCATGGAGTACATTCGTTACAACAGAGATACTCTTATTTCTATTGGTGTACAATGTACTCACAATTCGACGTTTTTGACCCCAGATCCAAGCTGGCCGAGTGAGATCCTGAGGGAGAACAAAGGACGCGACCCAAAGCGGCGGCCCCGAGGGAAACGAGCCGGCATCAGGAACACCGCACACCGCACACCGCACACCTCTGCCTAGCATCCTGCTCGCCAACGTCCAGTCGCTGGAGAACAAGCTTGATGACCTCAGGGCCAGGGTAAAGTTCCAGAGAGACATTCGGGACTGCAATCTCTTCTGCTTCACCGAGACATGGCTGAACCCAGCAGTGCCGGACCACGCCATCCAGCCGTTTATTTATTTAATTATTTAATATTTAAATAATTAAATATGTAAACAGTATTCAGAGAAGGAGTTATGTACAATGAATGCAATGATTTAGATGTATGCAGTGAGGAAGATATTGTTTACCATGGTAAATATTTGCATATGTGAACTGTACACAGAAAGGGTTATATACAGAAAAGGTTATATACCCTGATAATAATGTGTTCAGTCAATGTGTGAGTGATCGGGTGGAGGCGGAGTTCAGCAAAGAAACAGCTGTGGGGAAAAAGCTGTTCCTAAACCTGCTTGTCTTGGTCCGGAGGCTCCTGTAGCGCCTCCCAGAAGGCAGGAGGGCAAAGAGCCTATTGGCAGGGTGAGAGAAATCCTTTATGATTTTGAGTGCTCTCAAACGCTTCCTGTAAGTGTCCTCGATCTTAGGAAGTGGAACTCCTATGATGCGTTGGGCGGTTTTACCACCCTCTGCAGCGCTTTCTGGGCTGACACAGTGCAGTTACCATACCAGACAGTGATACAGCCAATCAGGATGCTCTCGATGGTGCAACAGTAGAAGTTCACCAGGATGTCTGAAGAGAGATGGTTCTTCCTCAGAGCCCTCAGGAAGAAGAGGCGCTGGTGAGCCTTCTTGACCAGACTGGAGCTGTTGGTAGTCCAGGAGAGATCCTCGGAGATGTGGATACCCAGGAATTTGAAGCTAGTGACACGGTCCACCACCTCTCCATTGATATGAATGGGTGCGTGTGTGTCACCTTTCTCATTCCTGAAGTCCACTATGAGCTCCTTGGTCTTTGCAGTGTTGAGCAGCAGGTTGTTGTCAGCACACCACACAGCACTCAGCACACAGCTTTGAGGTACTCCAGTGCCAAGGATGAGGGTGGAAGAGCATTGGGGATCCATCCGAACATGCTGGGGCCTGTTGGTCAGAAAGTCCAGGAGCCAGTTGCATAGTGATGCATTGATGCCCAGGTCTCCAAGTTTGGTGACTAACTTGGAAGGGATGACAGTGTTAAACGCTGAACTAAAGTCCAGGAAAAGCATTCTGGCATAGGTGTCTTTATTGTCCACGTGAGAGAGTACTGAGTGCAGCGCTGTGGATACTGCGTCCTCCGTGCTCCTGTTCTGACGGTAAGCAAATTGATGAGGGTCAAGGGTGGCAGGAAGACAGGTTTTGAGGTGTGCCAGGACCAGCCGCTCAAAGCACTTAGTGATGATGGGGGTGAGCGCTACTGGGCGGTAGTCATTCAGGCAGGATGCAGTGGAGTTTTTTGGTACCGGCACAATGGAGGTGGTCTTAAGGCAGGTGGGCACAATAGCTAGAGACAGGTTGAATAAGTCCGTAAGGACCCCCGCCAGCTCCCCAGCACGTGCTCTGAGGACACGTCCGGGGACACCATCAGGCCCTGCAGCTTTCCATGCATTGATCCTGCTTAGTACTCCACTGACATCATTAGTGGAGAGTGTGAGTGGCTGGAAGTCTGCCGGGAGCTCGATTTTGATTGCTGGCTCCAGATTATCCCTTTCAAAGCGAGCATAGAAGTTGTTTAACTCATTGAGAAAGGAGATATCAGTAGGGTGAAGGGTTGATGGGCTTATAGTTGCTAATGGCCTAAATGGAAGTGTAGCCTTCAATATCCAAGTGGGAACCACAGGTCGCCTGAGTGGCAAACATGCTCCAGTCGGTGTGTTGAAACTGGTCCTGAAGTTCAGAGAGAATATTCATACCTGCTTTGTTGACCTGGACTTTCTTCTTTCCTCCTCCTCATGTCCCTCTCCTGGGCCTTTACTTCCTTTCCTTTTCTTTGATGCTACTTTCCTCAGCAACAGTCTTGGTTTCCTCATCTACTTCAGAAACAAAATCATGATTCACAATTAAAATCTGATATAAAGTTTTGACTAAATTAATTGACACAGATAAACATCATTATTATTGATATTTATTACGTAATTAGGAAATAATATACAATGTCTTAAACACTATCACTACTGATATTTTTGATTATTAATAATATTTTCTTTTTATAAATAAATGATGGAATTTTTATGCTCATTTGTTTAGTTACTTATTTCTTTGAGTAGTTGATGTTCAGAGGGATCGTGTGCAGTTTAGTTTACAGTTAAAGAGCTGTATCAGTGTGAGTGATTGCTTTTACAAACTTCTTCTGGAAAGTTACATGATACACAATTTATTTATTTTATTTTATTTTTCAGCTTCTGTCTGCAGCACCTTCAAGCATTTATCTTATGAACATTGTCCATGTCGGTTTTGTGGTATCCTGAACTAAATATTATTATCGCAATGGAAAATGCTTCCTGGATTGACCACTAGGTGTCACTGTGTGATTACTGCTGTTAATATGCTCTCACTAGTTACTGAGAGAGTTGAGTTTTTGGGCTGAAAATGAAGAAAATCTAATCGGTTGTATGCCAGGTTCATTTTTGTTCATTTACTTACTCATTTTCTGGCTGCTCGTCATTTCAGCGGTTTTCATAAAGACATTAATATAATTAACATTAAACTAGCATCCAGAGTCTGCTTGTCATACATTGCTGAGAGAAACATGGGGATCATGAGTGTCTGAGAAATTACAAGCTTCTTACAGATTTCTTTTTTTAATGTTAAAGTCAGCCCTGTTCTGTTGTTTATGTCCATAATAGGTAAACATTTCTGTGTCAGAGTTTCATACAGTTAGAGGATGAACTGATTTACATGAGAGCATTGTGTATAACATGCCCCATACAGGAAGTATTTATATTTATACATTTTTTATACTGTGTAGTAATTATACTTTGTTTATCAGGGAGAAAGAGTTACTGAAGGAGAAGAGGCGAAAAAGACTTAGTTACTTTTCCCCGAACAAAAGGTACAAACCTTTGCATAGTAAACTTTCATATTTAAGCAATGCAAATGTTTTAAAGTCTTTGTAATTGCCTAATGTTTCTAAGCTCTAATTATTACTCATGTATTGTTTAATGCTTCGAAGAAAAGCAGACTTTTACCAGAAGCTCTTTTAGAAAAGCTGGGGAACAATAGTCTGTTTCGGGTGGGGAAGAAAGGAAAAAAATGGGGAAGAAGGGGAAAGAGAGAAAAAGAGAAAAAAAGAGAAGAAAATGTGCGTTTTTACAAACAAATCAGAAAAAATTCAAGTCCCCCTCCCATCCACACTGATCCGGCTCGAATCCCACCTCAGACAAGGATTAAATATTGCATTCTGTTTAGAAATGGCAACTGTTATTCTACAGAAACAGTCCTGCTGTCAAAATGAGTCAAGTTCTAAGTCCGGTGTAGTTAGTTGACTTCAATTATTTAATTATCTGCAAAATATGACCTACTGTTAGAAATATTGTCTGACACACACCATAACAATATACATAAGTGATGAATTATTATAAAATACTAACAAAGTATAGAAATCTATAAACGAAAAACTACCAATATTTATATTATTAAGTATAGATTTAATAATATAAATAAAAAAAAAGTTAAGGATATTCGGCTTTGGGTGAAATTTCAGGATGCACCTAAAATGCACTATAACCTTTACAGGTGAACTTAATTTGACCTTCTCTACACTTTTGAATGCACATGTCCAACTGTTCAGTGTTTCAGTACTTTTTGCATAACTTGCTGTTTTCTAACAAGGTGCTTAACGGCAAAATTCACAACTGGTGTTTGATCCATGAATCGACCAATACATTTTCTGGTTCAATTAGAATTGGTATTTAAACAGTCCTCTTCATCATGCTGTTCACATTTTGACATCATGAGACCAAGACCATACCTAACAATTGATCAACAGTACCTCACCATTGTGAGGCTTCAGACAGGATGTTCTCAGAGGGAAGTGGCCACTGAGCTTAGAGTGTCACAGAGTGTCATCAGCAGGTTGCGAAAGAGATACAGAGAGACTGGAAGAGTCACAGAAAGGCATAGAAGTGGACGTCCTTTGGCCACATCCCGCGTTGATGACCGCTTCATTGTGAACAGTGCCCTGCGGTACCGGATGATGAATGCCACTCAACTCCAGGCACATTTAAGGGAGATGAGAGGCACCCAAGTGTCATGTCAGACCATTTGAAACCGTTTACATCAATGTGTTCTGTGTGCTAGACGACCTGCAAAGGGTACCTGACCACACCACCAGGCACAGGCGTCGGGCCAGGGAGCATTTACGCTGGATGAGGGACCAGTGGACCTCAGTGCTGTTCTCTGATGAAAGTCAATTCACGTTGAGCAGAAATGATGGCTGCCAACGATGTTGGAGACGTCAAGGAGAGCGCTATGCATCAGCCACTGTTGTGGTGGTGTTACAGTCTGGGCAGGTGTGTCTACTCAATACAGAACTGCCCTACATCTTGTGAATGGTACAGTGACAAGCCAATACTACCTGAATAACATCATTAATCCAGTTATTGTGCCCCTGCATGAACAACACAGGCCTAATTTCTTCATCATGGACGACAATCCTCCGGCTCAACGAGGTCGCATCATTAGGGAACAGCTGCTGGAGGCTGGGGTACCTCAAATGGAGTGGCCTGCACTTTCTCCAGACCTTCCAGAAATCTAACAGCAGCAGACATTCCCCTATTTACATCAACGGGTCTGAAGTAGAGCGTGTCTCCAGCTTTAAGTTCCTGGGTGTCCACATCTCTGAGGATCTGTCCTGGCATCTGAACACCTCAACTCTGGTTCGGAAGGCGCAACAGCATCTTTACTTCCTAAGGAGACTGAAGAAAGTTCACCTATCCCCCAAGATCCTGACCAACTTTTACCGCTGCATCATTGAGAGCATCTTGACGAGCTCCATCACAGTGTGGCATGGCAGCTCCACGATGTGTGAAAAGAAATCATTGCAAAGGGTTGTGAAAACCGCCCAACGCATCATCGGCACCCAACTACCTGCCATTGGGTCTCTTCACCACAGTAGATGTCTGCGCAGAGCACACAAAATAATCAAAGACTCCTCCCACCTGAGTCACAAACTGTTCAACCTTCCATCCAGGAGGAGATACAGGTCCATCCTCACCAGAACCAGTAGGTTTAGGGCCAGTTTTTTTCCTTCAACCATAAAACTACTGAACTCTACACTACACCGCTAGGACACTCATGTCTTTCTACACTTACCACTTTACAGTTCTGCTCCACCCTGTACATTCTGTTAATATAATATTTTTCTCTGTTAAACATTCTGTTGTACATTCTGTTATAATATAAGTTTTTCTCAGTGTGTAATATAATTAATGTACATATTGTCCATTTCATAGATTACACCTAGTATTATCTATTTGACTATCTATTTATATGAATTTACATATACTATATTTATACATACTATATAATATATGTATATTATCTGTTACTGTTGTACAAACATTGTACATAATGTACACATTTTTAGCACAATTATAATTACACCTGTCACTTTATCTACTGTAAATACTACTTGCACATACTTCTCTATGCACACTCTGACATAGCCTTATTTATCGATGTACATATTTACATATTTATCTGCACTTGTTCATTGGCAGAATTTCTATTATTTGCACTTCTGGTAGATGCTAAACAGCATTTCATTGCTATGTACCTGCACTCTGCAATGACAATGAAGTTGAATCTATCTATCTATCTATCTATCTATCTATCTATCTATCTATCTATCTATCTATCTATCTATCTATCTAATGCACAGGGTTTCACTTTGTCAACCAGGCGCCTCAAAAGCGATGGGCCAAAACGGGCAGATGTGAACGTTTGTGTGCATCGCTGCATGTCAAAGCTTTTCCGTAGGACAGAAATACCTGTTCTCGTCTAGACCTGATCGGTTAGCAGTACACCCCACATGGCTCGCCAGCTCATCACAGGGCACTGCGCAAACACATTCACGCCCTCGCTCATACCTAATAGCGATTTGTTTCAGCCTATCCACCTACTGGCGTGTCTTTTGCAGGTGAGAGGAAACCGGAGAACACCGAGTGTACACGCACGGGGACTCCGGACAGACTGCAAACTGGTGACCCTGCAGCTGAGAGGTGGGACCTCTTTTAAGTCTTTTGAGACAGTCTATGCAGACATTCTGTTTCATTCATCCCGCCTGTCCGTGTCTCCCTGGTGGTCTAGTGGCTAGGATTCGGCGCTCTCACCGCCGCGGCGCGGGTTCGATTCCCGGTCAGGGAAGCAAACTGTTTTTCGAGCTAGCGGCTGCGAGAAAACGCTTCACTGAAACGGCGCGCTTCCCGGCGGCTGGTAAAAGCTGTCCTTCGAGCCGGATTTGAACCAGCGACCTAAGGATGTCCATTTATAAGCACCTACAGTCCTCCGCTCTACCAGCTGAGCTATCGAAGGGCGGGTGCAGGGACACCTTTGGGCAGCGACCTGGCAAACAGGACCCCTGGCGATTTTGTCTGTTACGAGCCACGTAGTGCAGCGGAACAGAAACAGTGGAACAGAATTAGCGTAGCTGCTGTTCATAATATTAGCAGCACTAGATGATAGACACAGTCAAGTGGCTTTTACAAGGGCTTTTGCTCACAGAAAATACAGTTGTGTTCAAAATAATAACAGTCCAACATCACTAACCAGATCAATCACTGGTTTTGCTTAAAATTATATTTCTTCATGGCAAATATTTTACTAGTAGGTGTAGTAGAGCAATAGAAAACCAACAGACCCAACAGTAATGACATGCATGTTGCTTATTCTGTGTAATTGAATCATTAATTGAAAAGGGTGTGTTCAATATAATAGCAGTGTGGAGTTCAATTAGAGAGGTAAATTAGTCTGTGAAAAAAACTGGTGTCAAACATGTGTCCCTTATTTAAGGACGAAGGCAGCAAATGTTGTACTGTGCATTTCTCTCTGAAAATCAGAGTAAAATGGGTCGTTCCAGACATTGTTCAGAAGGACAGCGTACTTTGATTAAAAAGTTGATTAGAGAGGGGAAAACATATAAAAAAGTGCAGAAAATGATAGCCTGCTCAGCTACAATGATATCAAATGCTTTAAAATGGCAAATAAAACCAGAAAGTCGTGAAAGAAAATGGAAAACTACCATTCAAATGGATCGAAGAATAGCCAAAATGGCAAAGACTCAGCCAATGATCAGCTCCAGGGTGATCAAAGAAAGTCTAAAGTTACCTGTGAGTACTGTAACAATTAGAAGACGTCTATGTGAAGCCAAGTTATCGGCAAGAAGCGCCTGCAAAGTCCCACTGTTGAAAAAATGACACGTGCTGAAGAGGTTACAATTTGCCAAAGAACACACTGACCGACCTAAAGAGAAATGACACAATATTTTCTGGACTGATGAAAGCAAGATCATTCTTTTTGGGTCTAGGGGCCACAGACAGTTCGTCAGACGACCCCCAAACACTGAATTCAAGCCACAGTACACTGTGAAGGCAGTGAAGCATGGTGCTGCAGGCATCATGATATGGGAATGTTTCTCATACTATGGTGTTGGGCCTATTTATTGCATTCCAGGGATCATGGATCAGTTTGAGTACATTAAAATAATTAAAGACGTCATGTTGCCTTATGATGAAGAGGAAATGCCCTTGAAATGGATGTTTCAACAAGACAATGACCCCACACACACCAGTAAGTGAGCAGCATCTTGCTTCCAGACCTACAAGATTAAAGTTATGGAGTGGCCAGCCCAGTCCCTGGACCTTGATCCAATAGAAAACTTGTGGGGTGAAATCAAAAATGCTGTTTCTGAGGCAAAACCAAGAACTGCAGAGGAATTGTGGTGTGTAGTGCAAGTCGTTCTGGGCTGGAATAGGTTAAGTCCTACTCCATGCAACACAGATGCGAAGCAGTTCTCAGAAATAGTGGTTATACTAACTAAATATTAGTTCAGTGATTCACAAGAAAGCTAAATCTTCAAGCATTTTTCAGTTTATACTGTAAACATTTGACTTTGTAAAGAAACATGCAGACACTGCTATTTATTTTGAACAGCCTAATATTCTTTTTTCTTCACGTAATAACAAATTTGATCAATTTTTCTTCATGTTTTGATTTAGAATTGAATGTGCAGTTTTCCCAATGCATTTGCATGTATTGAAATTTTGAACTTTACTCTTTTTAACACACTGCTATTATTTTGAACACAACTGTATATCCCCAAATCAAACTAAATATAATGGGGTCTGTTTGGTATCAATGGCTCCACTTTTGGCAGCAGAAAATCCAGCTGAATGATGATGGGCCATTTAACAAGCATACCTGAATATAACGCGTCTTCTAGACTTTCAGCTGAAACTGAATTGTTAACTTAGCAGTTGTGAACAATGAATATTTGTTAAACAGACTTCATACAGAATACCAGAGTAAAACAGATTTTTACAAAATACCTAACACCTGCTCCCTTTTCACTAATAACAACAACAACAACAACAACAACAATAATAATAATAATAATAATAATAATAATAATAATAATAATAACATAAAACAGTAGCAGGCAATGTACAAATGAAAAATATATGTTGATTATCTAAAAATGTTCTCATTCAGCCCCGTACCCAAAATATATAAATAAAACAATTTCATTATTTAACAAAGTACAAAGAGACTACAGTCTAAACGCAAATGTTTCAAATCGTTATCATGTGGTTACACAATCGAGGAATTGCTTATGTACAAAAAAACTGCACTTATTTCAGTGCTTAACAAGAGAAAGATCAAGATCAAGTGCATAGAGTATTATGAACCCATAGCAAGAGTTTCTTCTGAAACTGAAAGCAGAACAAATGTGAAAGTGTTTTTTCAGAAGTGAAGAAAGGAAAAGTTATTTGAAATTAGCATCGTCTGAGAAAATATCTACAAAATCTTGTACCACTTTGTAGCAGAAGTCATACTGTTCCTGAAAGAATGAAAAAACATAATTGTTTACATGTTAGTACACTATCACATATTGATAAGAAGTATTAAACTAACAGTGACAGGACCTAGTTATTTTTCCACAAATCAGGCACTTGTGTGTAAAAGATTCTTACCACAGTTTGGACCATGTGTGGTCTCTGAGTGCGTAAACTCTTCACGTCCAGTAAGCCCTCGGCTTTAACCCGCTCCAAAATGTTACTGAGGACAATGAACGTTCAAGTCAGGCTTGCAGCAGCACTGATTAAAACCAAAACACATGTGGTAACTATTGTGTATAAAACAGCAATATAAAACAGTGAAAGTGTGATTATATATTGACACACAATAATAGTGTTGCAAATAATTGGATTGTTTCCTCAATCAGTCCTATGCCAAGCCAGCAAGGATTCTTGTTCACTTCAATTCTGAGCTTTAATCATCAGTTTGCAGCTTGAGTGTGTGAGTGGGTGTGTATGTGTACCTGCAGTGCACCACTATAGGGGGGTTGCCAGATTGCTGTTGTTGTTTCTGCACTGCAGCAATCAGATCAATCATTCCTTTTCCGTCCGATGAGATTCCAATCTCTGGCCAACCATGGAAATGAAAATGTCTGACCAGACGAGACTGCTTCTCCTAAAAACACATATAATATTTACTGTATGTAATGTGTGTATATAATGAAACATTTTATTCTGATCTTACAGCATGACAATATTCATATCTACAGGGCATGAGGGATCACTGAGTGGTTTAATGAGTATAAAAATGATGTAAATTATATGCTCTGGCCTTCTCTGTGACTACTGGAGATTCTGATATTCACATCAGCAGCCAACAGCCAGTGTTCCATCCAGCATCATCTCTACTCAAAATATAGCCTGAGTTTGATACCATTTCCCTTTCAAACAGCTCACTATCAAGCATTTGAAGCAGATATACACATTACTGGACAGTAAATACTGAACATTACAGCAAGGCTTACACGTATTTATCCCTTAGCGATTTTTTCTGTCCTATAAAATGTCATAGTAACTGAGCTGGTAATGTCCGTCTGGTTACAGTAACTGACAACTGTGAACGTCTCACAAGAATAATAAACATGCAGCGTTATCCAAAAACAATCTCTATGCACATGACAAATATTTCAGTATAAACTTAATGTGTTTCAGGGTGGAGTGTTCTGTTAAACACATATACACTGGCTTGTTTTGTTTCCTTACTGGTTGTTCTCTGGGTTCCTGAACCATACATATTGTAACACAACTTATTAAACCAGTGCCACATGTTGGATTGCTGTTTTTGTTTTTTCAACATGGCACTGTATGTAACATGGTATGTGGTAAAATGGTTCATTTTCCTGAGCCTAAGTGTTAGTATACTAAGAGTTAGCACTAAACCACAAGTTGAAGTGTTTGCCTCAAAAAGTATCATCCATTTTTTTTGCATTAATGCTACCAATCCCATTTCTGACAATACTGATACTGAACTCTGAGTATCAGCCACTAGCTGATCCAGTACAGACATCCTCACAGCAACAGTCACTACCTTCTGTAGCTGTTATGCCAGAAATCACAGATGTTGTGCATCAAGCTGCAGTTTAACACAATTTGTGCTCCTGTGCAAAAGCACTGCTGTGCCAGTCTACATCCAGGTGCATTCTAGCCACATGGATTAGACTGAACACATCGAATTTTACTGCAGTCATTTTGTTCTGTACACTTCCTCATAATCATGTGCAAGAACATCTAGTTGTATTCATAAATGTTTCAGCCTACCGTTTGGACACTTTCTTCGACTTCTTCACTTTTATTTCTTCTCCTTCTGCTGCTCAGCTGCAGGACAAAATAGCCTCCAAAAGTACTGTCTACCAACTAAAGAAATAATGCCTGATCTATTCAAAGTTGGGAAACTACCAGAAGAATTTTAGATCTTACCTTGATCATCTGGCAATGATGGTGGTCTAAACAGAAACAACAAGAATACACAATTATGCAAATGAATGTGAAGTGTGTGTGTGTGTGTGTGTGTGTGTGTATACATAAACAGATCCCGCATAACATTATGAGCAGTGACAGGTGAAATGAATAACACTGATGATCTCTTCATCATGGCACCTGTTAGTGGGTGGGATATATTAGAGGCAACAAGTGAACATTTTGTCCTCAAAGTTGATGTTAGAAGCAGGAAAAATGGGCAAGTGTAAGGATTTGAGCGAGTTTGACAAGGGCCAAATTGTGGTGGCTAGATGACTGGATCAGAGTATCTCCAAAACTGCAGCTCTTGAGGGGTGTTCCCGGTCTGCAGTGGTCAGCATCTATCAAAAGTGGTCCAAGGAAGGAACAGTGGTGAAATGGCGACAAGCCATGGGCGGCCAAGGCTCATTGATGCACGTGGGGAGTGAAGACTGGCCCGTGTGATCCAATCCAACAGACGAGCTACTGTTGCTCAAATTGCTGAAGAAATTAATGTTGGTTCTGACAGAAAGGTGTCAGAGTGCACAGTGCATGATGGGTCAGGGCTGTTTTAACAGCAAAAGGGGGACCAACACAATATTAGGCAAGTGGTCATAATGTTATGCCTGGTTGGTGTATGTTAGTATAAAAACATCACTTACTTCTGGACCACTGTCTCAAATTCTTCTACAAGAGCTTCTGGTAAAAGTCTGCTTCTCTTCAAAGCATTAAACAATACATGAGTAATAATTAGAGCTTAGAAACATTAGGCAATTACAAAGACTTTAAAACATTTGCATTGCTTAAATATGAAAGTTTACTATGCAAAGGTTTGTACCTTTTGTTCTTGGAAAAGTAACTGTCTTTTTCGCCTCTTCTCCTTCAGTAACTCTTTCTCCCTGATAAACAAAGTATAATTACTACACAGTATAAAAAATGTATAAATATAAATACTTCCTGTATGGGGCATGTTATACACAATGCTCTCATGTAAATCAGTTCATCCTCTAACTGTATGAAACTCTGACACAGAAATGTTTACCTATTATGGACATAAACAACAGAACAGGGCTGACTTTAACATTAAAAAAAGAAATCTGTAAGAAGCTTGTAATTTCTCAGACACTCATGATCCCCATGTTTCTCTCAGCAATGTATGACAAGCAGACTCTGGATGCTAGTTTAATGTTAATTATATTAATGTCTTTATGAAAACCGCTGAAATGACGAGCAGCCAGAAAATGAGTAAGTAAATGAACAAAAATGAACCTGGCATACAACCGATTAGATTTTCTTCATTTTCAGCCCAAAAACTCAACTCTCTCAGTAACTAGTGAGAGCATATTAACAGCAGTAATCACACAGTGACACCTAGTGGTCAATCCAGGAAGCATTTTCCATTGCGATAATAATATTTAGTTCAGGATACCACAAAACCGACATGGACAATGTTCATAAGATAAATGCTTGAAGGTGCTGCAGACAGAAGCTGAAAAATAAAATAAAATAAATAAATTGTGTATCATGTAACTTTCCAGAAGAAGTTTGTAAAAGCAATCACTCACACCGATACAGCTCTTTAACTGTAAACTAAACTGCACACGATCCCTCTGAACATCAACTACTCAAAGAAATAAGTAACTAAACAAATGAGCATAAAAAAAATACAAATTCATCATTTATTCATAAAAAGAAAAAATTTTTAATAATCAAAAATGTCACTAGTGATAGTGTTTGACATTGTATATTATTTCCTAATTATGTAATAAATATCAATAATAATGAAGTTTATCTGTGTTTAATTAATTTAATCAAAACTTTTTATCAGATTTTAATTGTGAATTGTGATTTTGTTTCTGAAGTAGATGAGGAAACCAAGACTCAGGCTGTTGCTGAGGAAAGTAGCATCAAAGAAAAGGAAAGGAAGTAAAGGCCCAGGAGAGGGACATGAGGAGGAGGAAAGAAGAAAGTCCAGGTCAACAAAGCAGGTATGAATATTCTCTCTGAACTTCAGGACCAGTTTCAACACACCGACTGGAGCATGTTTGCCACTCAGGCGACCTGTGGTTCCCACTTGGATATTGAAGGCTACGCTTCCTCTGTACTGGATTACATTAACACCATGACAGACAGGGTCACCACCCAGAAACAGATCACCATGTACCCAAATCAGAAGCCTTGGATTAACAAAGAGGTTCGCCTCTTACTGAAGGCGCGCAACACCGCCTTTAGATTTGGTGATGCACAGGCCTACAGTACAGCCAGGGCCAATTTGAGGCGGGGCATTAAGATGGCCAAGTACTACTACAAGCTGAGTATTGAAGAACACTTCTCCAACTCCAATCCCCAGCAGATGTGGCAGGGCATTCAGGCTATTAGCAACTACAAGCCCATCAACCCTTTACCCTACTGATATCTCCTTTCTGAATGAGTTAAGCAACTTCTATGCTCGCTTTGAAAGGGATAATCTGGAGCCAGCAATCAAAATCGAGCTCCCGGCAGACTTCCAGCCACTCACACTCTCCACTAATGATGTCAGTGGAGTACTAAGCAGGATCAATGCATGGAAAGCTGCAGGGCCTGACGGTATCCCCAGACGTGTCCTCAGAGCACGTGCTGGGGAGCTGGCGGGGGTCCTTCGGACTTATTCACCCTGTCTCTAGCTATTGTGCCCACCTGCCTTAAGACCACCTCCATTGTGCCGGTACCAAAAAACTCCACTGCATCCTGCCTGAATGACTACCGCCCAGTAGCGCTCACACCCATCATCACTAAATGCTTTGAGCGGCTGGTCCTGGCACACCTCAAAACCTGTCTTCCTGCCACCCTTGACCCTCATCAATTTGCTTACCTTCAGAACAGGAGCACGGAGTATCCACAGCGCTGCACTCAGTACTCTCTCACGTGGACAATAAAGACAGAATGCTTTTCCTGGACTTTAGTTCAGCGTTTAACACTGTCATCCCTTCCAAGTTAGTCACCAAACTTGGAGACCTGGGCATCAATGCATCACTATGCAACTGGCTCCTGGACTTTCTGACCAACAGGCCCCAGCATGTTCGGATGGATTGCCAATGCTCTTCCACCCTCATCCTTGGCACTGGAGTACTTCAAGGCTGTGTGCTGTGTGGTGCGCTGACAACAACCTGCTGCTCAACACTGCAAAGACCAAGGAGCTCACAGTGGACTTCAGGAATGAGAAAGGTGACACACACGCACCCATTCATATCAATGGAGAGGTGGTGGACCGTGACACCACAGCTTCAAATCCACATCCACATCTCCGAGCTACCAACAGCTCCAGTCTGGTCAAGAAGGCTCACCAGTGCCTCTTCTTCCTGAGGGCTCTGAGGAAGAACCATCTCTCTTCAGACATCCTGGTGAACTTCTACCGTTGCACCATCGAGAGCATCCTGACTGGCTGTATCACTGTCTGGTATGGTAACTGCACTGTGTTAGCTCGGAAAGCGCTGCAGAGGGTGGTGAAACTGCCCAACGCATCATAGGAGTTCCACTTCCTAAGATCGAGGACACTTACAGGAAGCGTTGTCTCAGCAGAGCACGCAAACTCATAAAGGACTTCTCTCACCCTGCCAATAGGCTCTTTGCCCTCCTGCCTTCTGGGAGGCGCTACAGGAGCCTCCAGACCAAGACAAGCAGGTTTAGGAACAGCTTTTTCCCCATAGCTGTTTCTTTGCTGAACTCCGCCTCCACGCGATCACACAGACACTGACTGAACACATTATTATCAGGGTATATAACCTTTTTCTGTACATAACCCTTTCTGTATACAGTTTACATACACAAATATTTACCATGGTAAACAATATCTTCCTCACGGCATACATCTAAATCATTGCATTCATTGTACATACCTCCTTCTCTGAATACTGTTTACATATTTAATTGTTTTCATGGTATACAATACATTCTTTATTGCACCACCTATAATCATTTGCTCATTTGCACTCATTGAATTTACCTCCCTCTGTATACTGTATATATATGCAAATTATTTATATATTTTTATATATTGTTTATATATGCAAATTATTTATTTGTTTATATACTGATTATATATGCTAATTATTTGCACTGCGAGAATGCACTTCTGGTTAGATGCTAACTGTATTTCATTGCCTTGTACCCACATGTGCAGTGACAATAAAGTTGAATCGAATCAAATCGAATCGAATCGAATCGAATCGAATCGAATCGAATCTAATCGAATCGAATCTAATCTAATCTAATCTAATCTAATCTAATCTAATCTAATCTAATCTAATCTAATCTAATCTTAATATCATGTCATGATGTCGGTAATGTACCTGGAGATCTGCTGATATTAAATTAATGAGGAATTGAAGTGCAACATTTTATATGTGTCAGTGAATACAATCTAAACATTACACCACATTTAAAATGCTAATTTTTTTAGAAGTGGATGAGGCTGAAAACATGGTTCAGGAAGAAGCTGAGGCTGAAGCTGTAGAAAGCAAGCCAGGCGATGCTCAACCAGAGAGCAGAAAATAAAGAAATTACCTGTCAACCAGGAAACAGCTTTTATATTAAACATCTGAAGATAAATTCTTAAAAATAGACTTTTTTGTTGTTGTTACTGCTAATAAAATAAAAAATAAAAAACTGTTAAATTTCACTCAGCTCAATAATGGCTTTCATTTCCTCTGGAGTTACTGCACAGCTCTTTATATCTACTGCTCATAGATCACTTCTTAAACAGTGAATTCCTAAAGATTAATAAGTAAAAACGATCATTTTAATAAGAACAGCTTAACTAAAACTGTGAAAATTGTGGTATTCACAGTGAATCTCCTTTATGATAATCCATCCGAGTGTCCCACACATTCATCTCATCAACCTCAGGATCAGACTTTACTGTCCAAGTACTGTCTTACTGTCTTTCTGAAACAACACACACACACACACACACACACATTATAATACTTCTTCTTCTTAATACTCTATTCAATAAACTTTCCATGAGGAGTGATTATTTCTGCACATGCACTTTTATAGCAGCTTTATATAATACAAGGTCCTCTGAAGGTATTCTGAATTGTTCATTTCAACATCTCTTTTCTGTTGTTTTATCAAGCAGCTTGGAACTGCAACAATAGTAAATCAAGAATGAAGCAGAAGTAAAGAATGTCACTTTTTATTTCTTTGTGGTTATTGGTCAGATGGATACTGTTGAAATGTGTCTAACAGACAGTTATACAGGGATAAATCTGCATTATGCAGTCTGTAGGCCTAAGACAAGATAAAGAGTACATAATTGTCTATGGAAAGAGAACAAGCTATTCAGGTGGTAAAAGAAAATACTGGTTCATTACCCAAAAGAAAATAAGAACATGAATGAATTAAATAACATGGAATAATGTTTTTTAACATGAATAAAATTTTACAAAATATTACATTTATTAAAAAGGATAGGTTAATAATAATGATATAATATCCATCTCATATAACACTTTTTCCAGGATTACATGTCACAAACATTGCCTCTTTATGATCTGAGTAAGAGTTTCTCCCACATAATACACAAGTGATTGTTGCTCCCTGGTTTTATTTATTGATGAAGACTCTATGCCAAGATTACAGAGTATTACACAGATTTTAAATTATTACACAGTAGAGGTGTATCTAAAGGGCAGGCCAGGAAGTCGGGGTGTCCGGCAACGAGGGTGCAGCTCCGGTATCAACTAAATCTAGAGAGAGAGAGAGAGAGAAAGAGAGAGGGGAAGAGAGAAATAGAGCATTTAACTTACATGGCTGTAGTGAAGACAGGAGAGGATGGGAACAGAAAGAGACTTCCTATGACACTGACTTGTGTTTACCACTGACTCAAAAATCATGAGCAGTACACTGACCCTTTCTCTGGTCAGCATGATACCTCATGTAGAAAAGGTGGGGAACAGCTTGGCACTAAGCAGAGGGAGGGTTGAAGGCCTTATCCTATTATTTACATTACTATGAATACCAATTAATGATAATTACCTCATGTTTTTTATTTATACCACACC
Organism: Hemibagrus wyckioides; assembly: GCF_019097595.1. Taxonomy (NCBI): domain Eukaryota; kingdom Metazoa; phylum Chordata; class Actinopteri; order Siluriformes; family Bagridae; genus Hemibagrus; species Hemibagrus wyckioides. The sequence goes on from NC_080716.1 coordinate 8,625,930, forward strand.
CCAGTAACTGTATAGTGTATTGTAAGACCTTCATCTTGTTTTATCACTTCAATGTGGAGCTCCATTCTTTTCTGCCATTGTGTTCATGCTTGTGTTTTTAGATTAAATAATATATTGTATAATACATAAATACATTATATAATATAAAATGCTATTTTTTACATTTTAGTGAACCATTTAAAAGAAATTCTTTAAAAAGGATCTGTATATAAGTGAAAAATTCATTTTGTGTTGCTTTTTAAAGGAAAAATATACAGACATACTGATGACTAAAAATACTCAGAATGAGACTGAAATAGGAACAAATATAAAAATTTATTAAAATAAAGCATATAAGCACTATACAGATATAAGTTTATTTACAATCAAATCTACTTATCTATTTATGAACTATAGGGTATTTATGGGAATGGGAGAGTGGGACAGGAATAGAGGGATAGATTAATAAGGGATGATTATTAAGGGATAAGGGATCTTAAGATAGGGTTAAGCCCTTCTTCAGTCCTGGGGTTCACTGTACAACCTGTAGGAAAAAAAAGAGATTTTAAAAATATCACATTAATCTAAAATAGAAATAAAATTAATTCATACTCACGTATGGAGAGCCTGAGCAATGTAGGAAAAAGAAGTGAGAGAAAAGAAGAAATATGAAATGAAACAGAGGAAGAAAAGATGAAGAGGGCAAAGGGAAAGACATTGCTCAGAGCTTCTCCAAAATGTTCATCATCTGCTGGATGTTCTGCTGGACGAGAATCTGAACTATGGAGGCTAAGGCTGCTGGGTTGCTGTAGAGCTCCAGAGGCTGAGTGAACAGTACTTCAAAAAGCTGTGTAAGGTGATCCTATTGACAAATGACACACAGATTCAACATAGTGTCACTGAGTTTAAGGTACAATCCTGAGAATTTGTGTATCGTGGCATCAGAAGATATTGGAACACTTACAATAAGCACTTTGAAGTACAGCTCTGCTGCAGGCTCCCACACGTCTATATCCCACATGCTGATGAGCTGAAGCAGGCGCTCCAAGAATCCTCCCTTAAACTTTAGAAAAGAAAGACAACAGACTTCATTAATGCCATGTTTTATCAGGATTAAAAAATAAGGGAAATCAAAATGAGGTAAAATAGACCATGTTCTGAAACTTAAATCTCCTGATGAGACACTTACTAGCTGAGGTGTTGAGCCATTTTTAAAGAAGCCGAAGAGAATCAGCTCATAAAAAATATCCAGCAAGTTGTAGTGGTAGACCTGCACAGAGGAGTAAAGGTACAAAAAGAAATTAGCTTCACATATTGACGTTCAGTTTTCTATATTATCAAAATCTTTTCTGTTTAAACATCTGTCATTTCACACAGGCGTTTATTAGCTTACATCGGGCCCGGAGAGCTCTGCTTTAATCGAATCCTGATATGAAGGCGTCCTCAGGAATCGAATCAGGGCCTCGTATGCCAACTGCACACCAACTACATCCTGTTCAAACAAACAAGAAAATCTCTGTAACTCACTTTGGCTATGACTGAGTAACTGAAAGGATTTTCATCACAAAAATCAAACAGTCTTTCATCATTCTAAAGTCACCTGGTTGTTAGCTGCTGCCAGTCGCATGACAATCCTTTTTCCCACCACGAACAAGAAGTCCTGGATGTGGATGCTGGCAAGCAAAGTCTGAATATAAGACAGCACACAATATACGTTAAAGCAGAGTGGACTTTATCTGCGCAATAACAGCAGCTGAAGAAAGGTTTTACTCACAGCGAACGCCTCACGGACAGCGGGCACCTTCAGGCCGATGTCAGTCACCCCTCTTTCTAAGAGATGGCAGCTAAGGAAGAAGAGATGTAAATGCTTAGTGTGTGTTAAACATACAATACACTATTACATCAATAAACAGTGAATAGGATCGTACCAAATAAAGGGCACCTCCATCTCCACCTCCTCCTCATTCTCCTGCAAGCCGAATTAAATCATTAAAACTCACACAGTAAATTTTACAGCATCCGAATCAGGGGAATAGCAACATATGTAGATACACATCAGATCTGAAGCTCGGAATTACCTCAGAGTCGTTCTGGTCATACTCCCAGGTGGAGGTGTACAGCTGCCCATCTCCAGCCACATACAGGTAATCGCAGGTTACCGTTTTAACGGTTTTGTGCTGAATAAAAAAATATATTGTTACTGCAGACAAATAAAAGTACATCTGACAAAATTCCAAAAGTTACTAACTACAATATACACTTCATGACAGTGCAATAAATTTACCGTGTTATAATGTGGCACGATGAACGATGTCTCCACTCGGTTACAGGAGATGAACTCTGTAACCCTCCCAGATTCAGACTTAAAAGAACAATTTAAAGTGAACACAATTAGTCACTGCAATTAGCAAAAGTTTCCTAATGCCACAACGAATAATCCCTTACCTGTATGCCAGAGAAACAATCCTCTATGGTGGTGTGATAAGGGAATCCCTGCAAATGACAAATAGATGGAACTCAAGATCTATTTCACAAACGTGAGCATCTAATAATCATCAAGGTCAATTCTCTTCCTCAGAATAATCAAGTTTGTGATTACCAGGTGAGTCAAGCAGTGTGTCGTGGTGGTTTTAAACCAACACAGACGACTCTGTGGGCCCCTTATCATCCCCAAGAAGTAGGACTTTATGTCCACTGACTGGAAATAGAGAAACAAAACTAGACATCAGAACTTGTAAAGAAGGGTGTTTGTGTGTTTGTATCTCAGTTGCTGCACTGTAGAATACCTTAAACTGGGAGATGGAGGGGTCTGAAGAGAGGAACTGTATGTTTCGGTGGGCGCTGATCAGCTCACCAGCATCGAGTGGCTGTGTAAAGAAAAGCAGGAAGATCGTGAATGCTTCTGATCATAGCAGCTTCATACTAATATTCTATAGCTTTCCTTAAAGCTCTGGTTACCAGAAAAACAGGTGAAGAGTCTTGGTCTTCTTCAGTAGGCAGCAGCTGAACAGTTGGCTCAACAACCTTAAAACACACAAACAAAATTAGTCACCGCAATTACCATAATTTTACAATGCCACAATGAATAGTCCCTTACCTGAATGCCAGTGAATCTACCCTCATAGCTGGTATAATAAGGGAATCCCTGCAAATGACAATTAGATGAAGTTCAAGAACCACATTTCAACAAAATGCTAAAAACCATGTCAATTTAAAAATGTCCATTCCCTTCACCAGAGTAATAAAGACTGTGATTACCTCGAGAGTCAAGCAGCATGTCTCTGCAGTGTCAAAGCAGTAGAGCCGACTCTCTGGACCCCTTATCATTCCAGCTATGTCTCTTCTAATGTCCACTGGCTAGAAATAGAGAAACAAAAGTAAACATTAGAACTTGTAAAGAAGGGTGTTTGTGTGTTTGTATCTCAGCTGCAGCACTGTAGAATACCCCAGACTGGGAGAGGGAGGAGTCTGCAGACACGCACTGGACATCGCGGCAGGCGTTGTTCGGCTCATCAGCATCGAGCGGCTGTGAAATGGAGAGCATGAAGATCATAAGTGCTTCTTATCAAATCAGATTCATACTAACATTCTTTACAGTAAACACAACCTTGTAAAATCTATTGATTGGTTTTAGTAAATAAATGAATGATTTGTTTACCAGAATGACAGCTGAAGGTTCGTCCTGAGGTTCGGGGGGCAGCAGCTGCAGGTTTGGCTCAACGACCTTAACGTGCACACACACACACACACACACTTAGACAAAAGTGACCTACAGGTTTCAAATGAAGTTAAATATTACTATTTATCAGACACATACCTGGAGGACAGAGGGAGTACCTACTGATTCCCCCAGCACATCCACAGGCTCTGTAACAAAATCACTTTTATGGGACTCAGAATTCTGACTCTTCAATTACACAACATCAAACTTTCCTATTAATGCTTAATAACCTGTCAAGTTTGATAATTAGTTAACTTGTGAAGAAACAGACAAATTGTAGCAGTCAGATTGTGTAAATTCACTGTACATGTGAACTGATTAAACTCTCTAAAACCTCCTGCCCCTATCCGCCACCCAAATCTATACAAATATTATACTGTGTAATTATTAAAACTGAGTTCATCAAGCTAACTAGCTTCATACTCACTATGATATTGTGTAAATAAAATGATTAGTGAAGTTCTCTAGGTAGATAACATACACCTGTAACCAAGCCCTTTAGGAGAGCTGATTAATCAGTAGTCTAAACATGATTTAGTGTAAAACCAGTAGTCAGGGTTGTTAAAAGTCACTTTTTAATGGGGATGAATATTATATTGTAGAAATAAATGAAATTCTCGTTGTTCAAGCTCATCAACTCGGTTCAGGATTTTAGTGTCTTTAAACCAACAGCCAAGTTCGCTAGCAGCTTAACTAACATTAGGCTAAACATTATATTTATATTATATTTACCAATTAATTGCGTAATAATTACAACAAATAGACAGGTTCTCTAGAGCTTGAGAATATGATAAGTTGTAGATATGATTAGTCCAACTATTACAGTGTCATTTAAATCGCTAAAAATCGGCTAAAGTCTGTTAGCGCGCTAGCTGGAGAATCACAAGGCTAAGCATGATTTAGTGTAAAACCAGTAGCCAGGGCTGTTAAAAGTGACCTACTAACAGGGTAAATTATTCATTGTAGAAATAAAATACATTCTTGAACCAAGTTTAAGGACTTTATTGTGTAATTTAAACCAGTAGCCAAGTTCGCTAGCACGATAACTAGCATGAGGCTAATTGTTAGCAGTAGATGAGGTCGCTTGTTAGCTACATAACATTAGACTGTAACACTGTACCTTCTACTGGATTCATTGTAAAATCAGTGAGACAATAAAGTCACGAGGTAGGATAAAGCTCCTCCTACCTTGAGGAAGCTCAGTGTGGTCAGGAGGAGCTCTTTCTGTCCGGAGGCTGCGGTAAATGAAGTATCCCGCACCGGCAGACAGAGTGACCAGACCCGCAGCACAGGCGATCTCACCCAGAGTCCAGTTCTTCAGTCCCTGAAGAAATCCTCGGATAGACATGGTGTGTTCAGAAGTCCTTCGTTGAAAGTCGCTGATTGTAGAGTTGACTTGTAGAGTTGTAGATCTGTAGAGTTGTGGTGATGGAGACGATGTTTATCTGTTGCCACGCAGAAACTCAATGCAGGTTTTGACTTGAAACTACTCGATGAACGCGTCATCACCATGGAGACAGTTTAAATACAAATAAACAACTCTACAGCAGCGATGACGCAGATGACGTCAAAGATGAAGAGATGCGACCCCACGTGCGGATTGGGGTCACGGAGATGATGATGATGATGATGATGTTTGTTATTATTATTATTATTATTATTATTATTATTATTATTATTATTATTGTTAGTCTTGTTATCGTCACTATTTATCATTATTATTATTAGTGTGATTGCGTCAGCTAGAGTGAGTGAAGAGGTTTGTTTTTTTTAATTCGTATCGTCTTTAAACTGACATTTAAGCAGAGCGCACACGCTGGTTCGTTTAGACTTCATATTTTAACTTTAGTTTGTGTTTATTATTCGATAATTTTTTGCAATAGCTTTATAGATAATAGATAATTTTTGAAATAACTTTTGGAGTATTATAATCATGTGCTGTGAGTAACCTTAATTTTTAGGAGGATTTGGAACATTATACCGCCCCAGGTAAGAGCTGTTTTTTGTTTAAATCCATGCCTCGATGTGTATCATGTATTGATAAGTGTTATAAATAAACAAAAAAATTATACATCATAGTGTACTGGTATTATTCATCATAGTGTACTGGTATTATTCATCATAGTGTACTGGTATTATTCATCATAGTGTACTGGTATTATTCATCTCAGTATATTACATCTGAAATATCTCACCTAAACTCTTTACCCACTGCTTAAATTTTACTGCCATATATGTAGACTGTTAATGTATATTTTTTTCATCATGTTTTAGTCATACTGGCGCAAGCTGGTGCTGTTTCCATCGAGCCCAGCACTTTTATCAAGCATGGTCCCCACACCGAACCCACATTCGGACCCTGGACATGGACCCTGGAGCCTCAGCAACCAGCACTCCCCAGCCCAGCAGTACTCCACCCTACGTGATGGTCCATCAACCAAGCCGTGTTCCTCCAACAGCATTTCAACCACCTGTGCCATGTCAACCACGTGCATACATTAAGTGAAGGCTGACACTTGCAGAAAGTGTGGTCGTTCTAGGACATCAGCAACTGGACATAGCCAGGACAAGGCCAGAATTTATTGTCCAGTGACAGAGACGAAACAGCAGTTGCTCAAAAAAATAAAGAAAATATAGATTATGTTGCATATAGTGCTTGTATTCTTACAAAGTATTTTATTGTATTTTATATTTCAACATTTGATGTTTAAATAGTATTTTTCTGTTTTGTTTATAGTTTAATATATTGCTATTTTATAATTTGTCACTTGTATTTATTATTAGGGTACATGTATTAAATAATGTATTATTTGAATTGTATTTGCTCATTATTCAACTGCTGCTATACGTACTGTATTATCTCTTTGCACTGTCTTTTGTCTTGCACTGTTAGCACCAAGTTGCACACGATGTACTTTATGAAGCTAGGACAGCTTACTTTCCGTCCTTAGCTCTGTGTTTTGTAATTATGTTATGTTGTTTATGTAGCACCAGGGTCCTGGAGGAACGTGGTCTCATTTCACTGTGTACTGCATCAGCTATATGTGGTCAAAAGGACAATAAAAGATTCTTGACCTGACTTGAATGTATTCTTTGTTTTATCATTATAAGTTTATTTAGGTGTGTGCTTCAACATATATATTTAATAATATAAATATTGGTAGTTTTTTGTTCATAGATTTCTATACTTTGTTAGTATTTTATAATAATTTATCACTTATGTATATTGTTATGGTGTGTGTCTTGTGCTGTATTCTTATCTATGTAAAATAAAAAAAGACAATATTTCTAACAGTACGTACTGAGCCATATTTTACAGATAATTAAATAATCAAAGTCAACTAACTACACAGGAGTTAGAACTTGACTCATTTTGACAGCAGGAAGGTTTCTGTAGACTAACAGTTGCCATTTCTAAATTGAATTAAATTATATTAATTAATTTAATCCTTCTCTGAAGTGGGATTCGGTCGGTCTGGGTCGGTGTGGATGGGAGGGGGACTTATTTTTAGCACATATTTTTAAAAAAATTACAAAACAGGTGCATATGAATCACACGTGGCACTCTGTCTCTCCTTTGCTTTCTTCCTTTCTTTCTCTTCTTCTCTTTTTTCTCTTTTCTTCTCTTTTTTCTTCCTTCCCCTCCTTTTCCTTTCTTCCCCACCCGAAACAGACTATGGTTCCCCAGCTTTGGCACAGCTGGTAGCGCGGAGAGAAGGGTCCAACATCGACAAGCACATTTATAGGCCCCAGTAAATCTGGCCTAGTGCCCCTGAAACCGCTGCACTACGTGGCTCGTAACAGACAAAATCGCCAGGGGTCCTGTTTGCCAGGTCGCTGCCCAAAGATGACCCTGCGCCTGCCCTTCGATAGCTCAGCTGGTAGAGCGGAGGACTGTAGGTGCTTATAAATGGACATCCTTAGGTCGCTGGTTCAAATCCGGCTCGAAGGACAGCTTTTACTAGCCGCCGGGAAGTTTCAGTGAACCCACTTCTTGCAGCTGCTAGCTCTAGCCGGACACGAAAAACAGTTCGCTTCCCTGGCCGGGAATCGAACCCGGGCCGCGGCGGTGAGAGCGCCGAATCCTAGCCACTAGACCACCAGGGAGACACAAACAGATGTGTGGGCCTCGTGCAGCTGTGCGCAGCACCCAGGATTGGCCTCTAGTGGCAATTTACGGCAATTCCGGATGAGTTACACCTGAGGAAACAGCAGTTTAAACAATTCGCTTTAAGATCAACAGAATGTCTGCACAGACTGTCTCAAAAGACTTAAAAGAGGTCCCACCTCTCAGCTGCAGGGTCACCAGTTTGCAGTCTGTCCGGAGTCCCCGTGCGTGTACACTCGGTGTTCTCCGGTTTCCTCTCACCTGCAAAAGACACGCCAGTAGGTGGATAGGCTGAAACAAATCGCTATTAGGTATGAGCGAGGGCGTGAATGTGTTTGCGCAGTGCCCTGTGATGAGCTGGCGAGCCATGTGGGGTGTACTGCTAACCGATCAGGTCTAGACGAGAACAGGTATTTCTGTCCTACGGAAAAGCTTTGACATGCAGCGATGCACACAAACGTTCACATCTGCCCGTTTTGGCCCATCGCTTTTGAGGCACCTGGTGGACAGGGTGAAACCCTGTGCATTAGATAGATAGATAGATAGATAGATAGATAGATAGATAGATAGATAGATAGATAGATAGATAGATAGATAGATAGATAGATTCAACTTCATTGTCATTGCAGAGTGCAGGTACATAGCAATGAAATGCTGTTTAGCATCTACCAGAAGTGCAAATAATAGAAATTCTGCCAATGAACAAGTGCAGATAAATATGTAAATATGTACATCGATAAATAAGGCTATGTCAGAGTGTGCATAGAGAAGTATGTGCAAGTAGTATTTACAGTAGATAATGTGACAGGTGTAATTATAATTGTGCTAAAAATGTGTACATTATGTACAATGTTTGTACAACAGTAACAGATAATATACATATATTATATAGTATGTATAAATATAGTATATGTAAATTCATATAAATAGATAGTCAAATAGATAATACTAGGTGTAATCTATGAAATGGACAATATGTACATTAATTATATTACACACTGAGAAAAACTTATATTATAACAGAATGTACAACAGAATGTTTAACAGAGAAAAATATTATATTAACAGAATGTACAGAGTGGAGCAGAACTGTAAAGTGGTAAGTGTAGAAAGACATGAGTGTCCTAGCGGTGTAGTGTAGAGTTCAGTAGTTTTATGGTTGAAGGAAAAAAACTGGCCCTAAACCTACTGGTTCTGGTGAGGATGGACCTGTATCTCCTCCTGGATGGAAGGTTGAACAGTTTGTGACTCGGGTGGGAGGAGTCTTTGATTATTTTGTGTGCTCTGCGCAGACATCTACTGTGGTGAAGAGACCCAATGGCAGGTAGTTGGGTGCCGATGATGCGTTGGGCGGTTTTCACAACCCTTTGCAATGATTTCTTTTCACACATCGTGGAGCTGCCATGCCACACTGTGATGGAGCTCGTCAAGATGCTCTCAATGATGCAGCGGTAAAAGTTGGTCAGGATCTTGGGGGATAGGTGAACTTTCTTCAGTCTCCTTAGGAAGTAAAGACGCTGTTGCGCCTTCCGAACCAGAGTTGAGGTGTTCAGATGCCAGGACAGATCCTCAGAGATGTGGACATCCAAAAACTTAAAGCTGGAGACACGCTCTACTTCAGACCCGTTGATGTAAATAGGGGAGTGTCTGCTGCTGTTAGATTTCCGGAAGGTCTGGAGAAAGTGCAGGCCATTCCATTTGAAGTACCCCAGCCTCCAGCAGCTGTTCCCTAATGATGCGACCTCGATGAGCCGGAGGATTGTCGTCCATGATGAAGAAATTAGGCCTGTGTTGTTCATGCAGGGGCACAATAACTGGATTAATGATGTTATTCAGGTAGTATTGGCTTGTCACTGTACCATTCACAAGATGTAGGGCAGTTCTGTATTGAGTAGACACACCTGCCCAGACTGTAACACCACCACAACAGTGGCTGATGCATAGCGCTCTCCTTGACGTCTCCAACATCGTTGGCAGCCATCATTTCTGCTCAACGTGAATTGACTTTCATCAGAGAACAGCACTGAGGTCCACTGGTCCCTTGTCCAGCGTAAAAGCTCCCTGGCCCGACGCCTGTGCCTGGTGGTGTGGTCAGGTACCCTTTGCAGGTCGTCTAGCACACAGAACACATTGATGTAAACGGTTTCAAATGTTCTGACATGACACCTGGGTGCCTCTCACCTCCCTTAAATGTGCCTGGAGTTGAGTGGCATTCATCGCATTCATCATGAAGCGGTCATCAATGCGGGATGTGGCCAAAGGACGTCCACTTCTATGCCTTTCTGTGACTCTTCCAGTCTCTCTGTATCTCTTTCGCAACCTGCTGATGACACTCTGTGACACTCTAAGCTCAGTGGCCACTTCCCTCTGAGAACATCTTGTCTGAAGCCTTGCAATGGTGAGGTACTGTTGATCAATTGTTAGGTATGGTCTTGGTCTCATGATGTCAAAATGTGAACAGCATGATGAAGAGGACTGTTTAAATACCAATTCTAATTGAACCAGAAAATGTATTGGTCGATTCATGGATCAAACACCAGTTGTGAATTTTGCCGTTAAGCACCTTGTTAGAAAACAGCAAGTTATGCAAAAAGTACTGAAACACTGAACAGTTGGACATGTGCATTCAAAAGTGTAGAGAAGGTCAAATTAAGTTCACCTGTAAAGGTTATAGTGCATTTTAGGTGCATCCTGAAATTTCACCCGAAAGCCGAATATCCTTAACTTTTTTTTTAATTTATATTAATAAATCTATACTTAATAATATAAATATTGGTAGTTTTTCATTTATAGATTTCTATACTTTGTTAGTATTTTATAATAATTTATCACTTATGTATATTGTTATGGTGTGTGTCTTGGGCTGTATTATTCTTATCTTTGTAAAAAAAATAAAAAAAGACAATATTTCTAACAGTAGGTCGTACTTAGAAGCCATATTTTGCAGATAATTAAATAATCGAAGTCAACTAACTACACAGGACTTAGAACTTGACTCATTTTGACAGCAGGACTGTTTCTGTAGACTAACAGTTGCCATTTCTAAACAGAATGCAATATTTAATCCTTGTCTGAGGTGGGATTCGAGCCGGGACAGTGTGGATGGGAGGGGGACTTGAATTTTTTCTGATTTGTTTGTAAAAAAGCACATTTTTAAATAAAAATTTACAAAACAGGCGCACATAAATCACACGTGGTATTCTGTCTCTCTTTTGTTTTCTTCCTTTCTTTTTTTCTTCTTTTTTTTTTCTCTTTTTCTCTCTTTCCCCTTCTTCCCCATTTTTTTCCTTTCTTCCCCACCCGAAACAGACTATTGTTCCCCAGCTTTTCTAAAAGAGCTTCTGGTAAAAGTCTGCTTTTCTTCAAAGCATTAAACAATACATGAGTAATAATTAGAGCTTAGAAACATTAGGCAATTACAAAGACTTTAAAACATTTGCATTGCTTAAATATGAAAGTTTACTATGCAAAGGTTTTTGTACCTTTTGTTCTTGGAAAAGTAACTGTCTTTTTCGCCTCTTCTCCTTCAGTAACTCTTTCTCCCTGATAAACAAAGTATAATTACTACACAATATAAAAAATGTATAAATATAAATACTTCCTGTATGGGGCATGTTATACACAATGCTCTCATGTAAATCAGTTCATCCTCTAACTGTATGAAACTCTGACACAGAAATGTTTACCTATTATGGACATAAACAACAGAACAGGGCTGACTTTAGCATTAAAAAAAGAAATCTGTAAGAAGCTTGTAATTTCTCAGACACTCATGATCCCCATGTTTCTCTCAGATATGTATGACAAGCAGACTCTGGAGGCTAGTTTAATGTTAATTATATTAATGTCTTTATGAAATGAACAAAAATGAACCTGGCATACAACCGATTAGATTTTCTTCATTTTCAGCCCAAAAACTCAACTCTCTCAGTAACTAGTGAGAGCATATTAACAGCAGTAATCACACAGTGACACCTAGTGGTCAATCCAGGAAGCATTTTCCATTGCGATAATAATATTTAGTTCAGGATACCACAAAACCGACATGGACAATGTTCATAAGATAAATGCTTGAAGGTGCTGCAGACAGAAGCTGAAAAATAAAATAAAATAATTAAATTGTGTATCATGTAACTTTCCAGAAGAAGTTTGTAAAAGCAATCACTCACACCGATACAGCTCTTTAACTGTAAACTAAACTGCACACGATCCCTCTGAACATCAACTACTCAAAGAAATAAGTAACTAAACAAAATAAAAAAAAAGTTTAAAAAAAAATACAAATTCATCCTTTATTAATAAAAAAGTATTATTAATAATCAAAAATGTCAATAGCGGTAGTGTTTAAGACATTGTATATTATTTCCTAATTATGTAATAAATATTAATAATAATGAAGTTTATCTGTGTCAATTAATTTAGTCAAAACTTTATATCAGATTTTAATTGTGAATCATGATTTTGTTTCTGGCCCACGAGATCTGTTGATATTAAATTAATGAGGAATTGATATGAAACATTATATCTGTGTCAATGAATACAATCTAAACATTACACCACATGTAAAATGCAAATTCTTTTCAGAAGTAGATGAGGCTGAAAACTTGGTTCAGGCTGAAGCTGAGTCCGAAGCTGTAGAACCAGAGAACAGCACATCTGCTGTGGAAAGCACCAGCTGTGAAAAGGAGAAGAAGAAATGGACCAAAAAGGGACACGAGGCAGAAGAAAGAAGAAAGTCCGGGTCATCAAAGCAGGTATTAATATCATGTCATGATGTCGGTAATGTACCTGGTGATCTGCTGATATTAAATTAATGAGGAATTGAAGTGCAACATTTTATCTGTGTCAATGAATACAATCTAAACATTACATCATATTGAAAAAGCTAATCAAGATTTTTTTTTAGAAGTGGATGAGGCTGAAAACATGGTTCAGGAAGAAGCTGAGGCTGAAGCTGTAGAAAGCAAGCCAGGCGATGCTCAACCAGAGAGCAGAAAATAAAGAAATTACCTGTCAACCAGGAAACAGCTTTTATATTAAACATTTGAAGATAAATTCTTAAAAATAGACTTTTTTTTTGTTGTTACTGCTAATAAAATAAAAAATAAAAAACTGTTAAATTTCACTCAGCTCAATAATGGCTTTCATTTCCTCTGGAGTCACTGCACAGCTCTTTATATCTACTGCTCATAGATCACTTCTTAAGCAGTGAATTCCTAAAGATCATTTTAATAAGAACAGCTTAACTAAAACTGTGAAAATTGTAGTATTCACAGTGAATCTCCTTTATGATAATCCATCCAAGTGTCCCACACATTCATCTCATCAACCTCAGGATCAGACTTTACTGTCTAAGTACGATGGTTTGTGTTGAATTTTGTGAAACAACACACAGACACACACACACACACACACACACACACATTATAATACTTCTTCTTCTTAATACTCTATTCAATAAACTTTCCACAAGGAGTGATTATTTCTGCACATGCACTGAGTCGTCTAACAGGAAGGTGGTCAGTTTTAACCTTTTGAAGGCAGCTCGACCAAACAGCGTGTTCAGGGCAACCTCTCAATGGAACAGTCACTAATCCCCATGTGAAAAAAAACACTGCACTACTCTTCCAGTCGTGAAAAAGCTAGGCAGGGTCTTTACCACCGTAGACCATTCACAGACTTCCAACTGAACTAAAAATGGAAGAAAAATTTCATAGGGCACCAACAATATGTATATAGCTCGTGTATGTTGGAGTAAAATGTTTCTTTAGGATCATGGTGTAACAAATAATTTCTTGTTGAAAACGTGGCATTCGAAATCAACTTCTCTTTTTTTAACAGGAGCTGACATTTTTAGGGGTAGCTGACCAGCAATAATGTGCCAGCATCACCTGTTGCTGTTCAGACACGCATGCACGTCCATAGGTAAATAATAAAACGCCAGGCTTTTCAAAATAAAAGCAAAACAGTTGTATTGCGTGCACAGCATAAATACTTGTTCATTTATGTTTAATGTCTTCTTCCCATAGTGCATCCTGGTGCCATGTGTTCCCCAGGTAAGCGACTCACACGCACCCAGGCATCCATGTGATGTAAAAGAAAACGTGATTCATCAGACCAGGCCACCTTCTTCCATTGCTCCGCGGTTCAGTTCTGATTCTCACATGCCCATTGTTAGCGCTCTTGGCGGTGAACAAACTGTGATGCACTGTGTATCCTGACACCTTTCTATCAGAACCAGCATTAACTTCTTCAGAAATTTGAGCAACAAATTATATTTCAATTTTCACTCCTGAAAAATCAATACTTTCAAATCCTCAGTACTTCTTTCATCCCTGATCTTTTCCTCCAGTTCACCTTTTAGACTGCAATATTCTGCCACAGAAGAGAGCATCATGTTTTGTGCTGCATCACATGTGCACATCTGGTCCACAGTGTCAGTGTAAAATGCCATTATTTGTTTCTGTAATAGCCTGGATTAGCATATTTATTTTTACATTCAGATGAAGAATGTTCAGATTGATGGCCACTGTCACCTGCAGTGAACTATGATGTGTCCGGCGTGTGCTGGGTTAACACGCTTGACTTTCTTAAGAAACTTGAGCATACCGATAGGCGAGAGTGGAACACCAAAATAAAGCCAGCTGGTGAAGTGGAGATGTGTGACCAACCTCACGGACCTGCAGCCTTCTGGAGATTGCTAGGATCACGTACATCAAGACATGTGCACATCATTTCTATGTAAAAACTACATATATGAAACTCCTCACACATCACCATGAGCCAATGTATATACCTTAGAAACATTGCCAAGCTTAGGAACAATTTATATGTATCTGATGCAGAAAAGCTAGTTCATCCATTCCTGACCTCCAGACTGGACTATTGTCATGCATTACTAGGTGGTTGTCCTGCATTCTCAATAAACAAGCTACAGTTAGTCCAGAATGCAGCTGCCAGAGTTACCAGATCAAGAAAATATGGTCATATAACCCCAGTATTACCATCCCTGCACTGGCTACCTGTTAAGTTTAGATTTGATTACAAACTAACACTACTTGTGCTACTACTTTACTTTACTACTACTAAATAGTTTAGCTCCCACGTATCTAGCCAGTCTTCTGACACGCTACAATCCACCGCGCTCTTTAAGATCACAAAACTCTGGACTTCTGGTAGTTTCCAGAATATCAAAGTCTACAAAAGGGGGTAGAGCGTTTTTAAACTTTCCCATAAACACACTCCTAAACCTTGTGGACAGCCTTCCCAGAAGAGTTGAAGCTGTTATAGCTGCAAAGGGTGGACCGATGTCATATTGAACCCTATGGATTAGGAATGGGATGTCACTTAAGTTCATATGCGAGTCAAGGCAGGTGAGCGAATACTTTTGGCAATATAGTGTACCTTAGAAACATTGCCAAGCTTAGGAACAATTTATATGTATCTGATGCAGAAAAGCTAGTTCATCCATTCCTGACCTCCAGACTGGACTATTGTCCAGAATGCAGCTGCCAGAGTTCTTACCAGATCAAGAAAATATGATCCCTGCACTGGCTACCTATTAAGTTTAGATTTGAATACAAACTAGCACTACTTACGTACAAAGCTCTAAATAGTTTAGCTCCCACGTATCTAGCCAGTCTTCTGACAAGCTACAATCCACCGTGCTCTTTAAGAACACAAAACTCTGGACTTCTGGTAGTTTCCAGAATATCAAAGTCTACAAAAGGGGGTAGAGCGTTTTTAAACTTTGGAATAGCCTTCCTGACAGTGTTCAGGGCTCAGACACCGTCTCCCAGTTTAAAAGTAGATTAAAGACATATCTCCTTAGCCTGGCATACACATAATACATCCCATAACCTTGTGCTCCAGTACATCTGATTAAATGCACATTATCATCTAGTGCTGCTAATATCATGAACAGCAGCTATGCTAATTCCTTTTCACCTGTTCCTTTTTTTATTCCCATCCTGAGGCATCTGGAGATTGTGCCAGCTTCAGTAGACAGAGGCCAATCCTTCAAGGATCCTGAGGCACCCAGAGATGGACCAGCTTCAGCTGGGTTCTGCTTGGTGAGGATTTGTGTATATCAAAGCAATGCTGCTAGCCCAATGTGGACTTAGAGGACGACAACAACCTCCTAATTAATACACACACTAACATTCTACATATGCTGGATCTGCATCACACTGTAGACTGTACATAACTGCAGAAATGACATTGTTCATAATCACACTCTTCGGTGTTTAGAATAATTTATAATCACACTCTCTGGTGTCACCCAAATGAGGATGGGTTCCCTTTTGAGTCTGGTTCCTCTCAAGGTTTCTTGCGTAAACCAATTTTTCCTTGCTACTGTCGCCATAGGCTTGTTCACTAGGGATGATTTTGTCTAACATCTATGTTTTTTGTTCCGATGTTCTGTAAAGCTGCTTTGAGACACTGTTCATTGTTAAAAGTGCTATACAAATATAATTGAATTGAATTGAATATATGTGCAATTCTGCATTCTTTATTCTTCTGTTCATTTGTTTATTTCAGACTTACATATTGCACACAGAAATTCTGGATAGTGCAGTCGATCAGCACCGTTACATCCTCCAAGGACACATCTGTACAGCCAGCAGCCCTGCTCTGGCCAGTACTGACAGCATTATTCCTAAAAGCACATGCAGATTCAAAACCATTTAACCCTTTCGAGTATTTCCAGAGCAAACTGTGTGCTATATTTATGTATTTTACCTCTTTTCTCTCCCGTATGTTAGTCAGCATGACTATGGTGGCAGATTTGCGTTCTCAAACCATTCTCCAGAAATCAGCCACTGTCTCCGGTTTCGGACCTGCAAACAGACCTTTTTAAAGTTTTCCTAAAGAAAGTCGTGATGGTCAGTAAATTCACTCTGACATGCACTCTTCTGATCTGTATGCTGTGTAATGTGTGGGTGACTGCTTCTGTGTAATAATCTTGAAAACTGATGAAACCCTCAGATGAAAGGTCACTTACACTAACTACAAGCTGGTGTTAATTGTAGAACCGCACAACACTAACTTGGTTTCACAAAACAACCCTTTACTCCTTTTTATCATCATACTGGCATTCCTTCCATTTGACTTATCAAACATTTTTAATTAATATAAACAAATGAATTAATTTCCCCCCACAAATCTGATCCAGAATTAGTCAGAATACTGTTGGCTTTCAATGTGTAAAGTATCATGACTCTGTGTTTAGCTGCTGCTGACCAGTGCACTGAGAAGTGGGCGGTGTTTGAGCCCCTGCTGGGCAAATAAACCACACTTATCCACAGTAACACTGGTACAGAGATAAAACATTCAAAACATCTCAAACGTTTTTGATAGTAAAACACTGTACAACTGCTACAATAAAATTATAACATTTAAACCCAAGAATTAAGTAAATAAAATATAAATGAATAAAACTACACATTATTAAAGTCCTGAATGTCACCTTTCATATGACCATCCATTAACTACCACTGTGGAGTGTAACACAACAAAATGATTCAACACTGAACCCCCAAAACAGACAGAGTATTTTTCCTCTTGTAAGCTGTGTTGAAGCATGCCATTTCTTTCTAGGGTGAGCATACATAGTGAGGAATGATTTAGTGGCTTTACAGCTGGAACCAGAAATTTACATACACTGTATAAAAAGACACATAACCACTTTTTCTCACCTTCTGACATTAAATCAGACTAAACTTTTCACATTTTATGTCAGTTAGGATTTCTAAAATTAATTCTATTTGCTAAATATCAGAATAATGAGTGAGAGAATTTTTTAGATATTTTTTATTACTTCCTTCAAAGTCAGAGGTTTACATACATTTCCTTAGTATTTGGTAGCATTACCTTTAAACTGTATGACATGGGTCAAACGTTTTGGGCATCCTTCCACAAGCTTCTCACAATAGTTTAGTGGAATTTTGGCCAATTCCTCCTGACAGTACTGCCTTTTCAGCTCTCCCTACAAATTTTCTATTGGATAGAGATCAGGGCTTTGTGATGGCCACTCCAAAACAGTTATACTTCAGCCATTTTGTAATTAATTTGGCAGTATTCTTAGGGTCATTGTTCATTTGGAAGACCCATTTGCACCCAAGCTTTAACTTCCTGGCTGATGGCTTGAGATGTTGCTTCAATATTTCTACATAATGTTCTTTCCTCATAATGTCATCTATTTTGTGAAGTGCACCAGTCCCTCCTGCAGCAAAACACCCCCACACCATGATGCTGCCACTCTCGTACTTCACAGCTGGGATGGTGTTCTCAGGTTTGCAAGCTTCCCCCTTTTCCTCCAAATGTAACGATGATCACTATGGCCAAACAGTTCAAATTTAGTTTCATCAGACCACAGGACATGTCTCCAAAAATTAATGTCTCTGTCCCTGTGTACATTCGCAAAGTGTAATCTGGCTTTTTTTATGTTCCTTTTGGAGTAATGGCTTCTTCCTTGTGGAGTGGCCTTTCAGCCCATGTCAGTACAGGACTCGTTTCACTGTGGATAATGACACTCTCTTTCCAGCTACAGCCAGCATCTTCACTAGTTGTTTTGCTTTTGTTCTGGGGTTGATGCACACATTTCGCTCCAAAGCACGTTCTTCTCTGTGACACAGAACCCGTCTCCTTCCTGAGCAGTAGGATGGCTGGACATTCCTATGGTGTTTATACTTGTGTATAATTGTTTGAACAGATGAACATAGCACCTTCAGGCATCTGGAAATTGTATGCAAGATGAACCAGGCTTGTGGAGGTCCACAATTCTCCAGATATCTTTGCTGATTTTCTTTTGATTATTCCACGATGTCACACAAGGAAGCAGAGTGTTTATAATACATCCACAGGTGTACCTCCAATTGACTCAAATGATGTCAATTAACCCATCAGAAGCTTCCAAAGCCATGATATCATCATCTGGGCTTTCCCAACAGGAAAGTCTGATTTAATGTCAGATAGTGAGAAAAAAAAGGTTATGTGTCTTTTTATACAGTGTATAAAACCTTACACTGACTCTGTGGTAGCATCTGGCTTTTTTTTTTTTTTCTGCTGGGGCAGTGGCATCTCTGCTGCACACAGGAAGAGAGTGGATAAAATCGTAAAGATAAAGATCTGTCCTTCGATGCAATCTCAATCCAGTGGAAGAAAGGAGGATGATAGCCAAGCTATCATGTATGTTGGAGAACGACTCTCACCTCATGCATGAGACTCTGGGCAGCTCCAGAAGTGGCAGACTACTTCACCCCAAGTGTGTGAGAGAGCAGTACCGTAGGTCTTACCTCCCTGCTGCTGTGAGACTGTACAACCAGCACTGCTACCAGCAGACCCTTCCACAACCTGGACAACACATCATTGGGATTTCTACTATATAAGATTACATTTCATTATTATTATTACTAATTCAATTCAATTCATTTTATTTGTATAGTGTTTTTAACAATGGGCGTTGTCTCAAAGCAGCTTTAAAGAAGTAGAGAAACAGAGAAAGAAAAAATATATATATTTATAAGTTTAAACTTACTATTTTATCTCTATTTTATCCCTAATGAGCAAGCCTGTGGCTATGGTGCCAAGGAAAAACTACGTGTGATGATATGAGGAAGAAACCTTGAGAGGAACCGGGCTCAGAACGGATCTCATCCTCATTTGGGTGAAACTGGAAAGTAAATAATGTAACTGTAACTGATTAATGTCCTTTCTACAACAACAAACAAGAGCTCATGGGGAACTATTAGGTTAGTGTAGTAACTGAGCCCATTATAGACATTAATTCCTTGCTGTCGCAAGCTGACAGATCTAACGGCACATCCGTGACAGTGTGAAAGTCCCCAAGTGGCTCTGTCCACAGCTGTCTCCTAGTCACAGGCTGTCCACACAGATCCATTCACAGCATCAGTGAGCACCACCAAGCACTGAGACTCCGACCAGGGGTAGAGCCAGTGATCACACTGTAAACTCAGAACACTGGGAGCTCTGGAGTGGGACATAGAGCTCGATGGAGAAAGACAGAGGGAGAGAGAAATATATTAGGTATGCTTGTGATCGTGTGATGTTTAAAGACAATGTAGATTAAGTGTAAAGTGCAGGCAGGGACTCCGGCAAGACTAGCCAAGACAGCATAACTAAAAGGGAGAGCCAGAAGTTGACAGACATGAAGGCTTCCTGGGAAATAAAGCATCCAACCACTTCACAGTCAGCAAACCTGAGCGACTTGTGAGGGTGGTAAGATGACAGCATCCAAACATCCCAGTACACCAAACACTCTATGACCATGAATCTTCCAGATCTGCTCCTTTACCTAAGAAAAACTATACATTGAAAGCTTCACTAAACAAATGTGTCTTTAGCCTAGACTTAAACATTGAGACTGTGTCTGAATCCCGAACACTATTTGTTAGGCTGTTCCATAACTGTGGGGCTTGAGGTATTACCAAATAAACAGCAACCTTGGATCGGAGTAGGTGTGGCAGATCATAAACAACCAAAAGATCACTCAGGTACTTTTACTAGTCCATATTATTATTATTATTATTATTATTATTATTATTATTATTATCTTCTGTATATTTAAATTTTATATTTATATATTTATCTGTTTGTCTTTTTAAATCTATAATATCAGTTACAATTTATAAAAGTCACTTTGTCTTGATATTATCCTTTTCTTTAGCTGCTATACCTTTACCGCTGCAACTATGCAAATTTCCTCGCTGTGGGCCGAATAAAGAATGAGAAATGGAGAAAAAGGATTGTTGAATTTTTTAGTGACGCATTTATGAGTACTGTGTTCACATTTACAAAGCTCTTCACACAGTTAGAGCAACAACAGTCTATGTGGACTAAATTGTATATCACCTTTCATTGTTTTGACACAAAGCATTAAATAACCTCAACTTTCAGCTTCATCTATTCTTTTCTCGTTCAAACTCACCCTTTAACAAAACTATGTGTATCTACAGATCTACATTTACATTCTGTTTTCAAAACTAATCAATATCATTAAAAACAAGCAGATTATTTGTCTAATGAAATATATTTATTTAAAGTTGTAAACATTTAAACATAGAAACCAATAGATTAAAAAATAAATAAACTAATAAAGAAGTAAAGTTTATTATTAAGTAAGTGAATTGTTAAAGGATTAAGTATATATTAATATATAAGTGTAATTAAAGTAAATTAGTGCATTAAAGTGTGTGTTAACAATAAGAACACCATAATAGTCATTTTTATTACAGTCATTAATAACGATAACAACAACCAATAATAATAATAATAATAATAATAATAATAATAATAATAATCGACATAATCATCATCATCTCCGTGACCCCAATCCGCACGTGGGGTCGCAGCTCTTCATCTTTGACGTCATCTGCGTCATCGCTGCTGTAGAGTTGTTTATTTGTATTTAAACTGTCTCCATGGTGATGATGCGTTCATCGAGTAGTTTCAAGTCAAAACCTGCATTGAGTTTCTGCGTGGCAACAGATAAACATCGTCTCCATCACCACAACTCTACAGATCTACAACTCTACAAGTCAACTCTTCAATCAGCGACTTTCAACGAAGGACTTCTGACCACACCATGTCTATCCGAGGATTTCTTCAGGGACTGAAGAACTGGACTCTGGGTGAGATCGCCTGTGCTGCGGGTCTGGTCACTCTGTCTGCCGGTGCGGGATACTTCATTTACCGCAGCCTCCGGACAGAAAGAGCTCCTCCTGACCACACTGAGCTTCCTCAAGGTAGGAGGAGCTTTATCCTACCTCGTGACTTTAATGTCTCACTGATTTTACAATGAATCCAGTAGAAGGTACAGTGTTACAGTCTAATGTTATGTAGCTAACAAGCGACCTCATCTACTGCTAACAATTAGCCTCATGCTAGTTATCGTGCTAGCGAACTTGGCTACTGGTTTAAATTACACAATAAAGTCCTTAAGCTTGGTTCAAGAATGTATTTTATTTCTACAATGAATAATTTACCCTGTTAGTAGGTCACTTTTAACAGCCCTGGCTACTGGTTTTACACTAAATCATGCTTAGCCTTGTGATTCTCCAGCTAGCGCGCTAACAGACTTTAGCCGATTTTTAGCGATTTAAATGACACTGTAATAGTTGGACTAATCATATCTACAACTTATCATATTCTCAAGCTCTAGGGAACCTGTCTATTTGTTGTAATTATTACACAATTAATTGGTAAATATAATATAAATAAAATGTTTAGCCTAATGTTAGTTAAGCTGCTAGCGAACTTGGCTGTTGGTTTAAAGACACTAAAATCCTGAACCGAGTTGATGAGCTTGAACAACGAGAATTTCATTTATTTCTACAATATAATATTCATCCCCATTAAAAAGTGACTTTTAACAACCCTGACTACTGGTTTTACACTAAATCATGTTTAGACTACTGATTAATCAGCTCTCCTAAAGGGCTTGGTTACAGGTGTATGTTATCTACCTAGAGAACTTCACTAATCATTTTATTTACACAATATCATAGTGAGTATGAAGCTAGTTAGCTTGATGAACTCAGTTTTAATAATTACACAGTATAATATTTGTATAGATTTGGGTGGTGGATAGGGGCAGGAGGTTTTAGAGAGTTTAATCAGTTCACATGTACAGTGAATTTACACAATCTGACTGCTACAATTTGTCTGTTTCTTCACAAGTTAACTAATTATCAAACTTGACAGGTTATTAAGCATTAATAGGAAAGTTTGATGTTGTGTAATTGAAGAGTCAGAATTCTGAGTCCCATAAAAGTGATTTTATTACAGAGCCTGTGGATGTGCTGGGGGAATCAGTAGGTACTCCCTCTGTCCTCCAGGTATGTGTCTGATAAATAGTAATATTTAACTTCATTTGAAACCTGTAGGTCACTTTTGTCTAAGTGTGTGTGTGTGTGTGTGTGTGCACGTTAAGGTCGTTGAGCCAATCCTGCAGCTGCTGCCCCCCGAACCTCAGGACGAACCTTCAGCTGTCATTCTGGTAAACAAATCATTCATTTATTTACTAAAACCAATCAATAGATTTTACAAGGTTGTGTTTACTGTTAAGAATGTTAGTATGAATCTGATTTGATAAGAAGCACTTATGATCTTCATGCTCTCCATTTCACAGCCGCTCGATGCTGATGAGCCGAACAACGCCTGCCGCGATGTCCAGTGCGTGTCTGCAGACTCCTCCCTCTCCCAGTCTGGGGTATTCTACAGTGCTGCAGCTGAGATACAAACACACAAACACCCTTCTTTACAAGTTCTAATGTTTACTTTTGTTTCTCTATTTCTAGCCAGTGGACATTAGAAGAGACATAGCTGGAATGATAAGGGGTCCAGAGAGTCGGCTCTACTGCTTTGACACTGCAGAGACATGCTGCTTGACTCTCGAGGTAATCACAGTCTTTATTACTCTGGTGAAGGGAATGGACATTTTTAAATTGACATGGTTTTTAGCATTTTGTTGAAATGTGGGTCTTGAATTTCATCTAATTGTCATTTGCAGGGATTCCCTTATTATACCAGCTATGAGGGTAGATTCACTGGCATTCAGGTAAGGGACTATTCATTGTGGCATTGTAAAATTATGGTAATTGCGTTGACTAATTTTGTTTGTGTGTTTTAAGGTTGTTGAGCCAACTGTTCAGCTGCTGCCTACTGAAGAAGACCAAGACTATTCACCTGTTTTTCTGGTAACCAGAGCTTTAAGGAAAGCTATAGAATATTAGTATGAAGCTGCTATGATCAGAAGCATTCACGATCTTCCTGCTTTTCTTTACACAGCCACTCGATGCTGGTGAGCTGATCAGCGCCCACCGAAACATACAGTTCCTCTCTTCAGACCCCTCCATCTCCCAGTTTAAGGTATTCTACAGTGCAGCAACTGAGATACAAACACACAAACACCCTTCTTTACAAGTTCTGATGTCTAGTTTTGTTTCTCTATTTCCAGTCAGTGGACATAAAGTCCTACTTCTTGGGGATGATAAGGGGCCCACAGAGTCGTCTGTGTTGGTTTAAAACCACCACGACACACTGCTTGACTCACCTGGTAATCACAGACTTGATTATTCTGAGGAAGAGAATTGACCTTGATGATTATTAGATGCTCACGTTTGTGAAATAGATCTTGAGTTCCAGCTATTTGTCATTTGCAGGGATTCCCTTATCATACCACCATAGAGGATTGTTTCTCTGGCATACAGGCAAGGGATTATTCGTTGTGGCATTAGGAAACTTTTGCTAATTGCAGTGACTAATTGTGTTCACTTTAAATTGTTCTTTTAAGTCTGAATCTGGGAGGGTTACAGAGTTCATCTCCTGTAACCGAGTGGAGACATCGTTCATCGTGCCACATTATAACACGGTAAATTTATTGCACTGTCATGAAGTGTATATTGTAGTTAGTAACTTTTGGAATTTTGTCAGATGTACTTTTATTTGTCTGCAGTGACAATATATTTTTTTATTCAGCACAAAACCGTTAAAACGGTAACCTGCGATTACCTGTATGTGGCTGGAGATGGGCAGCTGTACACCTCCACCTGGGAGTATGACCAGAACGACTCTGAGGTAATTCCGAGTTTCAGATCTGATGTGTATCTACATATGTTGCTATTCCCCTGGTTCGGATGCTGTAAAATTTACTGTGTGAGTTTTAATGATTTAATGATTCGGATTGCAGGAGAATGAGGAGGAGGTGGAGATGGAGGTGCCCTTTATTTGGTACGATCCTATTCACTGTTTATTGATGTAATAGTGTATTGTATGTTTAACACACACTAAGCATTTACATCTCTTCTTCCTTAGCTGCCATCTCTTAGAAAGAGGGGTGACTGACATCGGCCTGAAGGTGCCCGCTGTCCGTGAGGCGTTCGCTGTGAGCAAAACCTTTCTTCAGCTGCTGTTATTGCGCAGGTAAAGTCCACTCTGCTTTAACGTATATTGTGTACTGTCTTATATTCAGACTTTGCTTGCCAGCATCCACATCCAGGACTTCTTGTTCGTGGTGGGAAAAAGGATTGTCATGCGACTGGCAGCAGCTAACAACCAGGTGACTTTAGAATGATGAAAGACTGTTTGATTTTTGTGATGAACATCCTTTCAGTTACTCAGTCATAGCCAAAGTGAGATACAGAGATTTTCTTGTTTGTTT
This sequence comes from Hemibagrus wyckioides, assembly GCF_019097595.1. Lineage (NCBI taxonomy): Eukaryota > Metazoa > Chordata > Actinopteri > Siluriformes > Bagridae > Hemibagrus > Hemibagrus wyckioides. The sequence continues at coordinate 8,650,920 of NC_080716.1, forward strand.
GAACAGGATGTAGTTGGTGTGCAGTTGGCATACGAGGCCCTGATTCGATTCCTGAGGACGCCTTCATATCAGGATTCGATTAAAGGAGAGCTCTCCGGGCCCGATGTAAGCTAATAAACGCCTGTGTGAAATGACAGATGTTTAAACAGAAAAGTTTTTGATAATATAGAAAACTGAACTTCAATATGTGAGGCTAATTTCTTTTTGTACCTTTACTCCTCTGTGCAGGTCTACCACTACAACTTGCTGGATATTTTTTATGAGCTGATTCTCTTCGGCTTCTTTAAAAATGGCTCAACACCTCAGCTAGTAAGTGTCTCATCAGGAGATTTAAGTTTCAGAACATGGTCTATTTTACCTCATTTTGTTTTCCCTTATTTTTTAATCCTGATAAAACATGGCATTAATGAAGTCTGTTGTCTTTCTTTTCTAAAGTTTAAGGGAGGATTCTTGGAGCGCCTGCTTCAGCTCATCAGCATGTGGGATATAGACGTGTGGGAGCCTGCAGCAGAGCTGTACTTCAAAGTGCTTATTGTAAGTGTTCCAATATCTTCTGATGCCACGATACACAAATTCTCAGGATTGTACCTTAAACTCAGTGACACTATGTTGAATCTGTGTATCATTTGTCAATAGGATCACCTTACACAGCTTTTTGAAGTACTGTTCACTCAGCCTCTGGAGCTCTACAGCAACCCAGCAGCCTTAGCCTCCATAGTTCAGATTCTCGTCCAGCAGAACATCCAGCAGATGATGAACATTTTGGAGAAGCTCTGAGCAATGTCTTTCCCTTTGCCCTCTTCATCTTTTCTTCCTCTGTTTCATTTCATATTTCTTCTTTTCTCTCACTTCTTTTTCCTACATTGCTCAGGCTCTCCATACGTGAGTATGAATTAATTTTATTTCTATTTTAGATTAATGTGATATTTTTAAAATCTCTTTTTTTTCCTACAGGTTGTACAGTGAATCCCAGGACTGAAGAAGGGCTTAACCCTATCTTAAGATCCCTTATCCCTTAATAATCATCCCTTATTAATCTATCCCTCTATTCCTGTCCCACTCTCCCATTCCCATAAATACCCTATAGTTCATAAATAGATAAGTAGATTTGATTGTAAATAAACTTATATCTGTATAGTGCTTATATGCTTTATTTTAATAAATTTTTATATTTGTTCCTATTTCAGTCTCATTCTGAGTATTTTTAGTCATCAGTATGTCTGTATATTTTTCCTTTAAAAAGCAACACAAAATGAATTTTTCACTTATATACAGATCCTTTTTAAAGAATTTCTTTTAAATGGTTCACTAAAATGTAAAAAATAGCATTTTATATTATATAATGTATTTATGTATTATACAATATATTATTTAATCTAAAAACACAAGCATGAACACAATAGCAGAAAAGAATGGAGCTCCACATTGAAGTAATAAAACAAGATGAAGGTCTTACAATACACTATACAGTTACTGGGGTGTGGTATAAATAAAAAACATGAGGTAATTATTATTAATTGGTATTCATAGTAATGTAAATAATAGGATAAGGCCTTCAACCCTCCCTCTGCTTAGTGCCAAGCTGTTCCCCACCTTTTCTACATGAGGTATCATGCTGACCAGAGAAAGGGTCAGTGTACTGCTCATGATTTTTGAGTCAGTGGTAAACACAAGTCAGTGTCATAGGAAGTCTCTTTCTGTTCCCATCCTCTCCTGTCTTCACTACAGCCATGTAAGTTAAATGCTCTATTTCTCTCTTCCCCTCTCTCTTTCTCTCTCTCTCTCTCTCTAGATTTAGTTGATACCGGAGCTGCACCCTCGTTGCCGGACACCCCGACTTCCTGGCCTGCCCTTTAGATACACCTCTACTGTGTAATAATTTAAAATCTGTGTAATACTCTGTAATCTTGGCATAGAGTCTTCATCAATAAATAAAACCAGGGAGCAACAATCACTTGTGTATTATGTGGGAGAAACTCTTACTCAGATCATAAAGAGGCAATGTTTGTGACATGTAATCCTGGAAAAAGTGTTATATGAGATGGATATTATATCATTATTATTAACCTATCCTTTTTAATAAATGTAATATTTTGTAAAATTTTATTCATGTTAAAAAACATTATTCCATGTTATTTAATTCATTCATGTTCTTATTTTCTTTTGGGTAATGAACCAGTATTTTCTTTTACCACCTGAATAGCTTGTTCTCTTTCCATAGACAATTATGTACTCTTTATCTTGTCTTAGGCCTACAGACTGCATAATGCAGATTTATCCCTGTATAACTGTCTGTTTGACACATTTCAACAGTATCCATCTGACCAATAACCACAAAGAAATAAAAAGTGACATTCTTTACTTCTGCTTCATTCTTGATTTACTATTGTTGCAGTTCCAAGCTGCTTGATAAAACAACAGAAAAGAGATGTTGAAATGAACAATTCAGAATACCTTCAGAGGACCTTGTATTATATAAAGCTGCTATAAAAGTGCATGTGCAGAAATAATCACTCCTCATGGAAAGTTTATTGAATAGAGTATTAAGAAGAAGAAGTATTATAATGTGTGTGTGTGTTGTTTCACAAAGACAGTAAGACAGTACTTAGACAGTAAAGTCTGATCCTGAGGTTGATGAGATGAATGTGTGGGACACTTATGGATTATCATAAAGGAGATTCACTGTGAATACCACAATTTTCACAGTTTTAGTTAAGCTGTTCTTATTAAAATGATCGTTTTTACTTATTAATCTTTAGGAATTCACTGTTTAAGAAGTGATCTATGAGCAGTAGATATAAAGAGCTGTGCAGTAACTCCAGAGGAACTGAAAGCCATTATTGAGCTGAGTGAAATTTAACAGTTTTTTATTTTTTATTTTATTAGCAGTAACAACAACAAAAAAGTCTATTTTTAAGAATTTATCTTCAGATGTTTAATATAAAAGCTGTTTCCTGGTTGACAGGTAATTTCTTTATTTTCTGCTCTCTGGTTGAGCATCACCTGGCTTGCTTTCTACAGCTTCAGCCTCAGCTTCTTCCTGAACCATGTTTTCAGCCTCATCCACTTCTAAAAAAATTAGCATTTTAAATGTGGTGTAATGTTTAGATTGTATTCACTGACACATATAAAATGTTGCACTTCAATTCCTCATTAATTTAATATCAGCAGATCTCCAGGTACATTACCGACATCATGACATGATATTAAGATTCGATTCGATTCGATTCGATTCGATTCGATTCGATTCGATTCGATTCGATTCGATTCGATTCGATTCGATTCAACTTTATTGTCACTGCACATGTGGGTACAAGGCAATGAAATACAGTTAGCATCTAACCAGAAGTGCATTCTCGCAGTGCAAATAATTAGCATATATAATCAGTATATAAACAAATAAATAATTTGCATATATAAACAATATATAAAAATATATAAATAATTTGCATATATATACAGTATACAGAGGGAGGTAAATTCAATGAGTGCAAATGAGCAAATGATTATAGGTGGTGCAATAAAGAATGTATTGTATACCATGAAAACAATTAAATATGTAAACAGTATTCAGAGAAGGAGGTATGTACAATGAATGCAATGATTTAGATGTATGCCGTGAGGAAGATATTGTTTACCATGGTAAATATTTGTGTATGTAAACTGTATACAGAAAGGGTTATGTACAGAAAAAGGTTATATACCCTGATAATAATGTGTTCAGTCAGTGTCTGTGTGATCGCGTGGAGGCGGAGTTCAGCAAAGAAACAGCTATGGGGAAAAAGCTGTTCCTAAACCTGCTTGTCTTGGTCTGGAGGCTCCTGTAGCGCCTCCCAGAAGGCAGGAGGGCAAAGAGCCTATTGGCAGGGTGAGAGAAGTCCTTTATGAGTTTGCGTGCTCTGCTGAGACAACGCTTCCTGTAAGTGTCCTCGATCTTAGGAAGTGGAACTCCTATGATGCGTTGGGCAGTTTCACCACCCTCTGCAGCGCTTTCCGAGCTAACACAGTGCAGTTACCATACCAGACAGTGATACAGCCAGTCAGGATGCTCTCGATGGTGCAACGGTAGAAGTTCACCAGGATGTCTGAAGAGAGATGGTTCTTCCTCAGAGCCCTCAGGAAGAAGAGGCACTGGTGAGCCTTCTTGACCAGACTGGAGCTGTTGGTAGTCCAGGAGAGAACCTCGGAGATGTGGATACCTCGGAGATGTGGATGTGGATTTGAAGCTGTGGTGTCACGGTCCACCACCTCTCCATTGATATGAATGGGTGCGTGTGTGTCACCTTTCTCATTCCTGAAGTCCACTATGAGCTCCTTGGTCTTTGCAGTGTTGAGCAGCAGGTTGTTGTCAGCGCACCACACAGCACACAGCCTTGAAGTACTCCAGTGCCAAGGATGAGGGTGGAAGAGCATTGGCAATCCATCCGAACATGCTGGGGCCTGTTGGTCAGAAAGTCCAGGAGCCAGTTGCATAGTGATGCATTGATGCCCAGGTCTCCAAGTTTGGTGACTAACTTGGAAGGGATGACAGTGTTAAACGCTGAACTAAAGTCCAGGAAAAGCATTCTGTCTTTATTGTCCACGTGAGAGAGTACTGAGTGCAGCGCTGTGGATACTGCGTCCTCCGTGCTCCTGTTCTGAAGGTAAGCAAATTGATGAGGGTCAAGGGTGGCAGGAAGACAGGTTTTGAGGTGTGCCAGGACCAGCCGCTCAAAGCATTTAGTGATGATGGGGGTGAGCGCTACTGGGCGGTAGTCATTCAGGCAGGATGCAGTGGAGTTTTTTGGTACCGGCACAATGGAGGTGGTCTTAAGGCAGGTGGGCACAATAGCTAGAGACAGGGTGAATAAGTCCGAAGGACCCCCGCCAGCTCCCCAGCACGTGCTCTGAGGACACGTCTGGGGATACCGTCAGGCCCTGCAGCTTTCCATGCATTGATCCTGCTTAGTACTCCACTGACATCATTAGTGGAGAGTGTGAGTGGCTGGAAGTCTGCCGGGAGCTCGATTTTGATTGCTGGCTCCAGATTATCCCTTTCAAAGCGAGCATAGAAGTTGCTTAACTCATTGAGAAAGGAGATATCAGTAGGGTAAAGGGTTGATAGGCTTGTAGTTGCTAATAGCCTGAATGCCCTGCCACATCTGCTGGGGATTGGAGTTGGAGAAGTGTTCTTCAATACTCAGCTTGTAGTAGTACTTGGCCATCTTAATGCCCCGCCTCAAATTGGCCCTGGCTGTACTGTAGGCCTGTGCATCACCAAATCTAAAGGCGGTGTTGCGCGCCTTCAGTAAGAGGCGAACCTCTTTGTTAATCCAAGGCTTCTGATTTGGGTACATGGTGATCTTTTTCTGGGTGGTGACCCTGTCTGTCGTGGTGTTAATGTAATCCAGTACAGAGGAAGTGTAGCCTTCAATATCCAAGTGGGAACCACAGGTCGCCTGAGTGGCAAACATGCTCCAGTCGGTGTGTTGAAACTGGTCCTGAAGTTCAGAGAGAATATTCATACCTGCTTTGTTGACCTGGACTTTCTTCTTTCCTCCTCCTCATGTCCCTCTCCTGGGCCTTTACTTCCTTTCCTTTTCTTTGATGCTACTTTCCTCAGCAACAGCCTGAGTCTTGGTTTCCTCATCTACTTCAGAAACAAAATCACAATTCACAATTAAAATCTGATAAAAAGTTTTGATTAAATTAATTAAACACAGATAAACTTCATTATTATTGATATTTATTACATAATTAGGAAATAATATACAATGTCAAACACTATCACTAGTGACATTTTTGATTATTAAAAATTTTTTCTTTTTATGAATAAATGATGAATTTGTATTTTTTTTATGCTCATTTGTTTAGTTACTTATTTCTTTGAGTAGTTGATGTTCAGAGGGATCGTGTGCAGTTTAGTTTACAGTTAAAGAGCTGTATCGGTGTGAGTGATTGCTTTTACAAACTTCTTCTGGAAAGTTACATGATACACAATTTATTTATTTTATTTTATTTTTCAGCTTCTGTCTGCAGCACCTTCAAGCATTTATCTTATGAACATTGTCCATGTCGGTTTTGTGGTATCCTGAACTAAATATTATTATCGCAATGGAAAATGCTTCCTGGATTGACCACTAGGTGTCACTGTGTGATTACTGCTGTTAATATGCTCTCACTAGTTACTGAGAGAGTTGAGTTTTTGGGCTGAAAATGAAGAAAATCTAATCGGTTGTATGCCAGGTTCATTTTTGTTCATTTACTTACTCATTTTCTGGCTGCTCGTCATTTCAGCGGTTTTCATAAAGACATTAATATAATTAACATTAAACTAGCATCCAGAGTCTGCTTGTCATACATTGCTGAGAGAAACATGGGGATCATGAGTGTCTGAGAAATTACAAGCTTCTTACAGATTTCTTTTTTTAATGTTAAAGTCAGCCCTGTTCTGTTGTTTATGTCCATAATAGGTAAACATTTCTGTGTCAGAGTTTCATACAGTTAGAGGATGAACTGATTTACATGAGAGCATTGTGTATAACATGCCCCATACAGGAAGTATTTATATTTATACATTTTTTATACTGTGTAGTAATTATACTTTGTTTATCAGGGAGAAAGAGTTACTGAAGGAGAAGAGGCGAAAAAGACAGTTACTTTTCCAAGAACAAAAGGTACAAACCTTTGCATAGTAAACTTTCATATTTAAGCAATGCAAATGTTTTAAAGTCTTTGTAATTGCCTAATGTTTCTAAGCTCTAATTATTACTCATGTATTGTTTAATGCTTTGAAGAGAAGCAGACTTTTACCAGAAGCTCTTGTAGAAGAATTTGAGACAGTGGTCCAGAAGTAAGTGATGTTTTTATACTAACATACACCAACCAGGCATAACATTATGACCACCTGCCTAATATTGTGTTGGTCCCCCTTTTGCTGTTAAAACAGCCCTGACCCATCATGCACTGTGCACTCTGACACCTTTCTGTCAGAACCAACATTAATTTCTTCAGCAATTTGAGCAACAGTAGCTCGTCTGTTGGATTGGATCACACGGGCCAGTCTTCACTCCCCATGTGCATCAATGAGCCTTGGCCGCCCATGGCTTGTCGCCATTTCACCACTGTTCCTTCCTTGGACCACTTTTGATAGATGCTGACCACTGCAGACCGGGAACACCCCTCAAGAGCTGCAGTTTTGGAGATACTCTGATCCAGTCATCTAGCCACCACAATTTGGCCCTTGTCAAACTCGCTCAAATCCTTACACTTGCCCATTTTCCTGCTTCTAACATCAACTTTGAGGACAAAATGTTCACTTGTTGCCTCTAATATATCCCACCCACTAACAGGTGCCATGATGAAGAGATCATCAGTGTTATTCATTTCACCTGTCACTGCTCATAATGTTATGCGGGATCTGTTTATGTATACACACACACACACACACACACACACTTCACATTCATTTGCATAATTGTGTATTCTTGTTGTTTCTGTTTAGACCACCATCATTGCCAGATGATCAAGGTAAGATCTAAAATTCTTCTGGTAGTTTCCCAACTTTGAATAGATCAGGCATTATTTCTTTAGTTGGTAGACAGTACTTTTGGAGGCTATTTTGTCCTGCAGCTGAGCAGCAGAAGGAGAAGAAATAAAAGTGAAGAAGTCGAAGAAAGTGTCCAAACGGTAGGCTGAAACATTTATGAATACAACTAGATGTTCTTGCACATGATTATGAGGAAGTGTACAGAACAAAATGACTGCAGTAAAATTCGATGTGTTCAGTCTAATCCATGTGGCTAGAATGCACCTGATGTAGACTGGCACAGCAGTGCTTTTGCACAGGAGCACAAATTGTGTTAAACTGCAGCTTGATGCACAACATCTGTGATTTCTGGCATAACAGCTACAGAAGGTAGTGACTGTTGCTGTGAGGATGTCTGTACTGGATCAGCTAGTGGCTGATACTCAGAGTTCAGTATCAGTATTGTCAGAAATGGGATTGGTAGCATTAATGCAAAAAAAATGGATGATACTTTTTGAGGCAAACACTTCAACTTGTGGTTTAGTGCTAACTCTTAGTATACTAACACTTAGGCTCAGGAAAATGAACCATTTTACCACATACCATGTTACATACAGTGCCATGTTGAAAAAACAAAAACAGCAATCCAACATGTGGCACTGGTTTAATAAGTTGTGTTACAATATGTATGGTTCAGGAACCCAGAGAACAACCAGTAAGGAAACAAAACAAGCCAGTGTATATGTGTTTAACAGAACACTCCACCCTGAAACACATTAAGTTTATACTGAAATATTTGTCATGTGCATAGAGATTGTTTTTGGATAACGCTGCATGTTTATTATTCTTGTGAGACGTTCACAGTTGTCAGTTACTGTAACCAGACGGACATTACCAGCTCAGTTACTATGACATTTTATAGGACAGAAAAAATCGCTAAGGGATAAATACGTGTAAGCCTTGCTGTAATGTTCAGTATTTACTGTCCAGTAATGTGTATATCTGCTTCAAATGCTTGATAGTGAGCTGTTTGAAGGGGAAATGGTATCAAACTCAGGCTATATTTTGAGTAGAGATGATGCTGGATGGAACACTGGCTGTTGGCTGCTGATGTGAATATCAGAATCTCCAGTAGTCACAGAGAAGGCCAGAGCATATAATTTACATCATTTTTATACTCATTAAACCACTCAGTGATCCCTCATGCCCTGTAGATATGAATATTGTCATGCTGTTAGATCAGAATAAAATGTTTCATTATATACACACATTACATACAGTAAATATTATATGTGTTTTTAGGAGAAGCAGTCTCGTCTGGTCAGACATTTTCATTTCCATGGTTGGCCAGAGATTGGAATCTCATCGGACGGAAAAGGAATGATTGATCTGATTGCTGCAGTGCAGAAACAACAACAGCAATCTGGCAACCCCCCTATAGTGGTGCACTGCAGGTACACATACACACCCACTCACACACTCAAGCTGCAAACTGATGATTAAAGCTCAGAATTGAAGTGAACAAGAATCCTTGCTGGCTTGGCATAGGACTGATTGAGGAAACAATCCAATTATTTGCAACACTATTATTGTGTGTCAATATATAATCACACTTTCACTGTTTTATATTGCTGTTTTATACACAATAGTTACCACGGGTGTTTTGGTTTTAATCAGTGCTGCTGCAAGCCTGACTTGAACGTTCATTGTCCTCAGTAACATTTTGGAGCGGGTTAAAGCCGAGGGCTTACTGGACGTGAAGAGTTTACGCACTCAGAGACCACACATGGTCCAAACTGTGGTAAGAATCTTTTACACACAAGTGCCTGATTTGTGGAAAAATAACTAGGTCCTGTCACTGTTAGTTTAATACTTCTTATCAATATGTGATAGTGTACTAACATGTAAACAATTATGTTTTTTCATTCTTTCAGGAACAGTATGACTTCTGCTACAAAGTGGTACAAGATTTTGTAGATATTTTCTCAGACGATGCTAATTTCAAATAACTTTTCCTTTCTTCACTTCTGAAAAAACACTTTCACATTTGTTCTGCTTTCAGTTTCAGAAGAAACTCTTGCTATGGGTTCATAATACTCTATGCACTTGATCTTGATCTTTCTCTTGTTAAGCACTGAAATAAGTGCAGTTTTTTTGTACATAAGCAATTCCTCGATTGTGTAACCACATGATAACGATTTGAAACATTTGCGTTTAGACTGTAGTCTCTTTGTACTTTGTTAAATAATGAAATTGTTTTATTTATATATTTTGGGTACGGGGCTGAATGAGAACATTTTTAGATAATCAACATATATTTTTCATTTGTACATTGCCTGCTACTGTTTTATGTTATTATTATTATTATTATTATTATTATTATTATTATTATTGTTGTTATTGTTGTTGTTAGTGAAAAGGGAGCAGGTGTTAGGTATTTTGTAAAAATCTGTTTTACTCTGGTATTCTGTATGAAGTCTGTTTAACAAATATTCATTGTTCACAACTGCTAAGTTAACAATTCAGTTTCAGCTGAAAGTCTAGAAGACGCATTATATTCAGGTATGCTTGTTAAATGGCCCATCATCATTCAGCTGGATTTTCTGCTGCCAAAAGTGGAGCCATTGATACCAAACAGACCCCATTATATTTAGTTTGATTTGGGGATATACAGTTGTGTTCAAAATAATAGCAGTGTGTTAAAAAGAGTAAAGTTCAAAATTTCAATACATGCAAATGCATTGGGAAAACTGCACATTCAATTCTAAATCAAAACATGAAGAAAAATTGATCAAATTTGTTATTACGTGAAGAAAAAAGAATATTAGGCTGTTCAAAATAAATAGCAGTGTCTGCATGTTTCTTTACAAAGTCAAATGTTTACAGTATAAACTGAAAAATGCTTGAAGATTTAGCTTTCTTGTGAATCACTGAACTAATATTTAGTTAGTATAACCACTATTTCTGAGAACTGCTTCGCATCTGTGTTGCATGGAGTAGGACTTAACCTATTCCAGCCCAGAACGACTTGCACTACACACCACAATTCCTCTGCAGTTCTTGGTTTTGCCTCAGAAACAGCATTTTTGATTTCACCCCACAAGTTTTCTATTGGATCAAGGTCCAGGGACTGGGCTGGCCACTCCATAACTTTAATCTTGTAGGTCTGGAAGCAAGATGCTGCTCACTTACTGGTGTGTGTGGGGTCATTGTCTTGTTGAAACATCCATTTCAAGGGCATTTCCTCTTCATCATAAGGCAACATGACGTCTTTAATTATTTTAATGTACTCAAACTGATCCATGATCCCTGGAATAGGCCCAACACCATAGTATGAGAAACATCCCCATATCATGATGCCTGCAGCACCATGCTTCACTGCCTTCACAGTGTACTGTGGCTTGAATTCAGTGTTTGGGGGTCGTCTGACGAACTGTCTGTGGCCCCTAGACCCAAAAAGAATGATCTTGCTTTCATCAGTCCAGAAAATATTGTGTCATTTCTCTTTAGGTCGGTCAGTGTGTTCTTTGGCAAATTGTAACCTCTTCAGCACGTGTCATTTTTTCAACAGTGGGACTTTGCAGGCGCTTCTTGCCGATAACTTGGCTTCACGTAGACATCTTCTAATTGTTACAGTACTCACAGGTAACTTTAGACTTTCTTTGATCACCCTGGAGCTGATCATTGGCTGAGTCTTTGCCATTTTGGCTATTCTTCGATCCATTTGAATGGTAGTTTTCCATTTTCTTTCACGACTTTCTGGTTTTATTTGCCATTTTAAAGCATTTGATATCATTTTAGCTGAGCAGGCTATCATTTTCTGCACTTTTTTATATGTTTTCCCCTCTCTAATCAACTTTTTAATCAAAGTACGCTGTCCTTCTGAACAATGTCTGGAACGACCCATTTTACTCTGATTTTCAGAGAGAAATGCACAGTACAACATTTGCTGCCTTCGTCCTTAAATAAGGGACACATGTTTGACACCAGTTTTTTTCACAGACTAATTTACCTCTCTAATTGAACTCCACACTGCTATTATATTGAACACACCCTTTTCAATTAATGATTCAATTACACAGAATAAGCAACATGCATGTCATTACTGTTGGGTCTGTTGGTTTTCTATTACTCTACTACACCTACTAGTAAAATATTTGCCATGAAGAAATATAATTTTAGGCAAAACCAGTGATTGATCTGGTTAGTGATGTTGGACTGTTATTATTTTGAACACAACTGTATTTTCTGTGAGCAAAAGCCCTTGTAAAAGCCACTTGACTGTGTCTATCATCTAGTGCTGCTAATATTATGAACAGCAGCTACGCTAATTCTGTTCCACTGTTTCTGTTCCGCTGCACTACGTGGCTCGTAACAGACAAAATCGCCAGGGGTCTTGTTTGCCAGGTTGCTGCCCAAAGGTGTCCCTGCACCCGCCCTTCGATAGCTCAGCTGGTAGAGCGGAGGACTGTAGGTGCTTATAAATGGATATCCTTAGGTCGCTGGTTCAAATCCGGCTCGAAGGATAGCTTTTACCAGCCGCCGGGAAGCGCGCCGTTTCAGTGAAGCGGCTTCTTGCGGCCGCTAGCTCTGGCCGGGCGCGAAAAACAGTTCGCTTCCCTGACCGGGACCTGGCCGCGGCGGTGAGAGCGCCGAATCCTAGCCACTAGACCACCAGGGAGACACGGATAGGCAGGTGGGCCTCGTGCGGCTGTACGCAGCACCCAGGATTGGCCTCTAGTGGCAATTTACGGCAATTCCGGATGAGTTACACCTGAGGAAACAGCAGTTTAAACAAATTCGCTTTAAGATCAACAGAATGTCTGCACAGACTGTCTCAAAAGACTTAAAAGAGGTCCCATCTCTCAACTGCAGGGTCACCAGTTTGCAGTCTGTCCGGTGTCCCCGTGCGTGTACACTCGGTGTTCTCCGGTTTCCTCTCACCTGCAAAAGACACGCCAGTAGGTGGATAGGCTGAAACAAATCGCTATTAGGTATGAGCGAGGGCGTGAATGTATTTGCGCAGTGCCCTGTGATGAGCTGGCGAGCCATGTGGGGTGTACTGCTAACCGATCAGGTCTAGACGAGAACAGGTATTTCTGTCCTACGGAAAAGCTTTGACATGCAGCGATGCACACAAACGTTCACATCTGCCCGTTTTGGCCCATCGCTTTTGAGGCGCCTGGTTGACAAAGTGAAACCCTGTGCATTAGATAGATAGATAGATAGATAGATAGATAGATAGATAGATAGATAGATAGATAGATAGATAGATAGATAGATAGATAGATAGATAGATAGATTCAACTTCATTGTCATTGCAGAGTGCAGGTACATAGCAATGAAATGCTGTTTAGCATCTACCAGAAGTGCAAATAATAGAAATTCTGCCAATGAACAAGTGCAGATAAATATGTAAATATGTACATCGATAAATAAGGCTATTTCAGAGTGTGCATAGAGAAGTATGTGCAAGTAGTATTTACAGTAGATAAAGTGACAGGTGTAATTATAATTGTGCTAAAAATGTGTACATTATGTACAATGTATGTACAACAGTAACAGATAATATACATATATTATATAGTATGTATAAATATAGTATATGTAAATTCATATAAATAGAGAAAAATAGATAATACTAGGTGAAATGGACAATATGTACATTAATTATATTACACACTGAGAAAAACTTATATTATAACAGAATGTACAACAGAATGTTTAACAGTGAAAAATATTATATTAACAGAATGTACAGAGTGGAGCAGAACTGTAAAGTGGTAAGTGTAGAAAGACATGAGTGTCCTAGCGGTGTAGTGTAGAGTTCAGTAGTTTTATGGTTGAAGGAAAAAAACTGGCCCTAAACCTACTGGTTCTGGTGAGGATGGACCTGTATCTCCTCCTGGATGGAAGGTTGAACAGTTTGTGACTCGGGTGGGAGGAGTCTTTGATTATTTTGTGTGCTCTGCGCAGACATCTACTGTGGTGAAGAGACCCAATGGCAGGTAGTTGGGTGCCGATGATGCGTTGGGCGGTTTTCACAACCCTTTGCAATGATTTCTTTTCACACATTGTGGAGCTGCCATGCCACACTGTGATGGAGCTCGTCAAGATGCTCTCAATGATGCAGCGGTAAAAGTTGGTCAGGATCTTGGGGGATAGGTGAACTTTCTTCAGTCTCCTTAGGAAGTAAAGACGCTGTTGCGCCTTCCGAACCAGAGTTGAGGTGTTCAGATGCCAGGACAGATCCTCAGAGATGTGGACACCCAGGAACTTAAAGCTGGAGACACGCTCTACTTCAGACCCATTGATGTAAATAGGGGAATGTCTGCTGCTGTTAGATTTCTGGAAGGTCTGGAGAAAGTGCAGGCCACTCCATTTGAGGTACCCCAGCCTCCAGCAGCTGTTCCCTAATGATGCGACCTCGTTGAGCCGGAGGATTGTCGTCCATGATGAAGAAATTAGGCCTGTGTTGTTCATGCAGGGGCACAATAACTGGATTAATGATGTTATTCAGGTAGTATTGGCTTGTCACTGTACCATTCACAAGATGTAGGGCAGTTCTGTATTGAGTAGACACACCTGCCCAGACTGTAACACCACCACAACAGTGGCTGATGCATATCGCTGTCCTTGACGTCTCCAACATCGTTGGCAGCCATCATTTCTGCTCAACGTGAATTGACTTTCATCAGAGAACAGCACTGAGGTCCACTGGTCCCTCGTCCAGCGTAAAAGCTCCCTGGCCCGACGCCTGTGCCTGGTGGTGTGGTCAGGTACCCTTTGCAGGTCGTCTAGCACACAGAACACATTGATGTAAACGGTTTCAAATGGTCTGACATGACACTTGGGTGCCTCTCATCTCCCTTAAATGTGCCTGGAGTTGAGTGGCATTCATCATCCGGTACCGCAGGGCACTGTTCACAATGAAGCGGTCATTAACGCGGGATGTGGCCAAAGGACGTCCACTTCTATGCCTTTCTGTGACTCTTCCAGTCTCTCTGTATCTCTTTCGCAACCTGCTGATGACACTCTGTGACACTAAGCTCAGTGGCCACTTCCCTCTGAGAACATCCTGTCTGAAGCCTCGCAATGGTGAGGTACTGTTGATCAATTGTTAGGTATGGTCTTGGTCTCATGATGTCAAAATGTGAACAGCATGATGAAGAGGACTGTTTAAATACCAATTCTAATTGAACCAGAAAATGTATTGGTCGATTCATGGATCAAACACCAGTTGTGAATTTTGCCATTAAGCATCTTGTTAGAAAACAGCAAGTTATGCAAAAAGTACTGAAACACTGAACAGTTGGACATGTGCATTCAAAAGTGTACAGAAGGTCAAATTAAGTTCACCTGTAAAGGTTATAGTGCATTTTAGGTGCATCCTGAAATTTCACCCAAAGCCGAATATCCTTAACTTTTTTTTTATTTATATTATTAAATCTATACTTAATAATATAAATATTGGTAGTTTTTCGTTTATAGATTTCTATACTTTGTTAGTATTTTATAATAATTCATCACTTATGTATATTGTTATGGTGTGTGTCAGACAATATTTCTAACAGTAGGTCATATTTTGCAGATAATTAAATAATTGAAGTCAACTAACTACACCGGACTTAGAACTTGACTCATTTTGACAGCAGGACTGTTTCTGTAGAATAACAGTTGCCATTTCTAAACAGAATGCAATATTTAATCCTTGTCTGAGGTGGGATTCGAGCCGGATCAGTGTGGATGGGAGGGGGACTTGAATTTTTTCTGATTTGTTTGTAAAAACGCACATTTTCTTCTCTTTTTTTCTCTTTTTATCTCTTTCCCCTTCTTCCCCATTTTTTTCCTTTCTTCCACACCCGAAACAGACTATTGTTCCCCAGCTTTTCTAAAAGAGCTTCTGGTAAAAGTCTGCTTTTCTTCAAAGCATTAAACAATACATGAGTAATAATTAGAGCTTAGAAACATTAGGCAATTACAAAGACTTTAAAACATTTGCATTGCTTAAATATGAAAGTTTACTATGCAAGGTTTGTACCTTTTGTTCTTGGAAAAGTAACTGTCTTTTTCGACTCTTCTCCTTCAGTAACTCTTTCTCCCTGATAAACAAAGTATAATTACTACACAGTATAAAAAATGTATAAATATAAATACTTCCTGTATGGGGCATGTTATACACAATGCTCTCATGTAAATCAGTTCATCCTCTAACTGTATGAAACTCTGACACAGAAATGTTTACCTATTATGGACATAAACAACAGAACAGGGCTGACTTTAGCATTAAAAAAAGAAATCTGTAAGAAGCTTGTAATTTCTCAGACACTCATGATCCCCATGTTTCTCTCAGATATGTATGACAAGCAGACTCTGGATGCTAGTTTAATGTTAATTATATTAATGTCTTTATGAAATGAACAAAAATGAACCTGGCATACAACCGATTAGATTTTCTTCATTTTCAGCCCAAAAACTCAACTCTCTCAGTAACTAGTGAGAGCATATTAACAGCAGTAATCATACAGTGACACCTAGTGGTCAATCCAGGAAGCATTTTCCATTGCGATAATAATATTTAGTTCAGGATACCACAAAACCGACATGGACAATGTTCATAAGATAAATGCTTGAAGGTGCTGCAGACAGAAGCTGAAAAATAAAATAAAATAAATAAATTGTGTATCATGTAACTTTCCAGAAGAAGTTTGTAAAAGCAATCACTCACACTGATACAGCTCTTTAACTGTAAACTAAACTGCACACGATCCCTCTGAACATCAACTACTCAAAGAAATAAGTAACTAAACAAATGAGCATAAAAATTCCATCATTTATTTATAAAAAGAAAATATTATTAATAATCAAAAATATCAGTAGTGATAGTGTTTAAGACATTGTATATTATTTCCTAATTACGTAATAAATATCAATAATAATGATGTTTATTTGTGTCAATTAATTTAGTCAAAACTTTATATCAGATTTTAATTGTGAATCATGATTTTGTTTCTGAAGTAGATGAGGAAACCAAGACTGTTGCTGAGGAAAGTAGCATCAAAGAAAAGGAAAGGAAGTAAAGGCCCAGGAGAGGGACATGAGGAGGAGGAAAGAAGAAAGTCCAGGTCAACAAAGCAGGTATGAATATTCTCTCTGAACTTCAGGACCAGTTTCAACACACCGACTGGAGCATGTTTGCCACTCAGGTGACCTGTGGTTCCCACTTGGATATTGAAGGCTACACTTCCATTTAGGCCATTAGCAACTATAAGCCCATCAACCCTTCACCCTACTGATATCTCCTTTCTCAATGAGTTAAACAACTTCTATGCTCGCTTTGAAAGGGATAATCTGGAGCCAGCAATCAAAATCGAGCTCCCGGCAGACTTCCAGCCACTCACACTCTCCACTAATGATGTCAGTGGAGTACTAAGCAGGATCAATGCATGGAAAGCTGCAGGGCCTGATGGTGTCCCCAGACGTGTCCTCAGAGCACGTGCTGGGGAGCTGGCGGGGGTCCTTACGGACTTATTCAACCTGTCTCTAGCTATTGTGCCCACCTGCCTTAAGACCACCTCCATTGTGCCGGTACCAAAAAACTCCACTGCATCCTGCCTGAATGACTACCGCCCAGTAGCGCTCACCCCCATAATCACTAAGGGCTTTGAGCGGCTGGTCCTGGCACACCTCAAAACCTGTCTTCCTGCTACCCTTGACCCTCATCAATTTGCTTACCGTCAGAACAGGAGCACGGAGGATGCAGTATCCACAACGCTGCACTCAGTACTCTCTCACGTGGACAATAAAGACACCTATGCCAGAATGCTTTTCCTGGACTTCAGTTCAGCGTTTAACACTGTCATCCCTTCCAAGTTAGTCACCAAACTTGGAGACCTGGGCATCAATGCATCACTATGCAACTGGCTCCTGGACTTTCTGACCAACAGGCCCCAGCATGTTCGGATGGATCCCCAATGCTCTTCCACCCTCATCCTTGGTACTGGAGTACCTCAAGGCTGTGTGCTGAGTGCTGTGTGGTGTGCTGACAACAACCTGCTGCTCAACACTGCAAAGACCAAGGAGCTCATAGTGGACTTCAGGAATGAGAAAGGTGACACACACGCACCCATTCATATCAATGGAGAGGTGGTGGACCGTGTCACTAGCTTCAAATTCCTGGGTATCCACATCTCCGAGGATCTCTCCTGGACTACCAACAGCTCCAGTCTGGTCAAGAAGGCTCACCAGCGCCTCTTCTTCCTGAGGGCTCTGAGGAAGAACCATCTCTCTTCAGACATCCTGGTGAACTTCTACTGTTGCACCATCGAGAGCATCCTGATTGGCTGTATCACTGTCTGGTATGGTAACTGCACTGTGTCAGCCCAGAAAGCGCTGCAGAGGGTGGTGAAACTGCCCAACGCATCATAGGAGTTCCACTTCCTAAGATCGAGGACACTTACAGGAAGCGTTTGAGAGCACTCAAAATCATAAAGGATTTCTCTCACCCTGCCAATAGGCTCTTTGCCCTCCTGCCTTCTGGGAGGCGCTACAGGAGCCTCCGGACCAAGACAAGCAGGTTTAGGAACAGCTTTTTCCCCACAGCTGTTTCTTTGCTGAACTCCGCCTCCACCCGATCACTCACACATTGACTGAACACATTATTATCAGGGTATATAACCTTTTCTGTATATAACCCTTTCTGTGTACAGTTCACATATGCAAATATTTACCATGGTAAACAATATCTTCCTCACTGCATACATCTAAATCATTGCATTCATTGTACATAACTCCTTCTCTGAATACTGTTTACATATTTAATTATTTAAATATTAAATAATTAAATAAATAAACGGCTGGATGGCGTGGTCCGGCACTGCTGGGTTCAGCCATGTCTCGGTGAAGCAGAAGAGATTGCAGTCCCGAATGTCTCTCTGGAACTTTACCCTGGCCCTGAGGTCATCAAGCTTGTTCTCCAGCGACTGGACGTTGGCGAGCAGGATGCTAGGCAGAGGTGTGCGGTGTGCACGGGCTCTCAGCCTGTTCCTGACGCCGGCTCGTTTCCCTCGGGGCCGCCGCTTTGGGTCGCGTCCTTTGTTCTCCCTCAGGATCTCACTCGGCCAGCTTGGATCCGGGGTCAAAAACGTCGAATTGTGAGTACATTGTACACCGATAGAAATAAGAGTATCTCTGTTGTAACGAACGTACTCCATGATGGAGAATTAGCCGGTATTACTGTACTGAAACTTAATTTAAAACACAAAAACAAAGAAAAAGTTGTAGGAGCAGTCGTGATGGCAGACAGGCCTCAGGCAGTACGGGTGGGCAACCATGTCTCACTCTCACTCACCCTCAGCACTGGAGCCCCCCAGGGTTGTGTTCTGAGCCCCCTGCTGTACTCTCTGTACACCTTTGACTGTGTGGCCACTTCCAGCTCCACCAACATTGTGAAGTTTGCGGACGATACTGTGGTGGTGGGCCTGATCTCCAATAACGACGAGACGGCCTACCTAGAGGAGATTAAAAACCTGGTGCCAGGTCAACAATCTCCTCCTGAACGTGAGCAAGACTAAGGAGCTGATAGTGGACTTTAGCACAAAGCAGGAGAGGAATTACCAGCCCCTCACCATCAACGGGACCCCAGTGGAGAGAGTGGACAGTTTCCGTTACCTAGGTGTCTACATCACGCAGGATATATATATACATATATATTTTTTGTGTTTGTTTTTATACTTTTATATTTTTACACTTTTATATCTGTTACACTTTTTCTTTTACACATTTTCTTTCTATTCTTTCCTCTTTTATGTAAGACAGTCGTAAAAAGCATTTCACTACATGTCGTACTATGTATGATTTCGTATGTGACAAATAAAATTTGAATATGAATTTGAATTTGATTTATTTTCATGGTATACAATACCTTCTTTATTGCACCACCTATAATCATTTGCTCATTTGCACTCATTGTATTTACCTCCCTCTGTATACTGTATATATACTGTTTATATATGCAAATTATTTATTTGTTTATATACTGATTATATATGCTAATTATTTGCACTGCGAGAATGCACTTCTGGTTAGATGCTAACTGTATTTCGTTGCCTTGTACCCACATGTGCAGTGACAATAAAGTTGAATCGAATCGAATCGAATCGAATCGAATCGAATCTAATCTAATCTAATCGAATCGAATCGAATCGAATCTAATCTAATCTAATCTAATCTAATCTAATATTAATATCATGTCATGATGTCAGTTATGTACCTGGAGATCTGCTGATATTAAATTAATGAGGAATTGAAGTGCAACATTTTATCTGTGTCAATGAATACAATCTAAACATTACACCACATTTAAAATGCTAATTTTTTTAGAAGTGGATGAGGCTGAAAACATGGTTCAGGAAGAAGCTGAGGCTGAAGCTGTAGAAAGCAAGCCAGGCGATGCTCAACCAGAGAGCAGAAAATAAAGAAATTACCTGTCAACCAGGAAACAGCTTTTATATTAAACATCTGAAGATAAATTCTTAAAAATAGACTTTTTTGTTGTTGTTACTGCTAATAAAATAAAAAATAAAAAACTGTTAAATTTCACTCAGCTCAATAATGGCTTTCATTTCCTCTGGAGTTACTGCACAGCTCTTTATATCTACTGCTCATAGATCACTTCTTAAGCAGTGAATTCCTAAAGATTAATAAATAAAAACGATCATTTTAATAAGAACAGCTTAACTAAAACTGTGAAAATTGTGGTATTCACAGTGAATCTCCTTTATGATAATCCATCCGAGTGTCCCACACATTCATCTCATCAACCTCAGGATCAGACTTTACTGTCTAAGTACTGTCTTACTGTCTTTGTGAAACAACACACACACACACACACACACATTATAATACTTCTTCTTCTTAATACTCTATTCAATAAACTTTCCATGAGGAGTGATTATTTCTGCACATGCACTTTTATAGCAGCTTTATATAATACAAGGTCCTCTGAAGGTATTCTGAATTGTTCATTTCAACATCTCTTTTCTGTTGTTTTATCAAGCAGCTTGGAACTGCAACAATAGTAAATCAAGAATGAAGCAGAAGTAAAGAATGTCACTTTTTATTTCTTTGTGGTTATTGGTCAGATGGATACTGTTGAAATGTGTCAAACGGACAGTTATACAGGGATAAATCTGCATTATGCAGTCTGTAGGCCTAAGACAAGATAAAGAGTACATAATTGTCTATGGAAAGAGAACAAGCTATTCAGGTGGTAAAAGAAAATACTGGTTTATTACCCAAAAGAAAATAAGAACATGAATGAATTAAATAACATGGAATAATGTTTTTTAACATGAATAAAATTTTACAAAATATTACATTTATTAAAAAGGATAGGTTAATAATAATGATATAATATCCATCTCATATAACACTTTTTCCAGGATTACATGTCACAAACATTGCCTCTTTATGATCTGAGTAAGAGTTTCTCCCACATAATACACAAGTGATTGTTGCTCCCTGGTTTTATTTATTGATGAAGACTCTATGCCAAGATTACAGAGTATTACACAGATTTTAAATTATTACACAGTAGAGGTGTATCTAAAGGGCAGGCCAGGAAGTCGGGGTGTCCGGCAACGAGGGTGCAGCTCCGGTATCAACTAAATCTAGAGAGAGAGAGAGAGAGAGAAAGAGAGAGGGGAAGAGAGAAAGAGAGCATTTAACTTACATGGCTGTAGTGAAGACAGGAGAGGATGGGAACAGAAAGAGACTTCCTATGACACTGACTTGTGTTTACCACTGACTCAAAAATCATGAGCAGTACACTGACCCTTTCTCTGGTCAGCATGATACCTCATGTAGAAAAGGTGGGGAACAGCTTGGCACTAAGCAGAGGGAGGGTTGAAGGCCTTATCCTATTATTTACATTACTATGAATACCAATTAATGATAATTACCTCATGTTTTTTATTTATACCACACCCCAGTAACTGTATAGTGTATTGTAAGACCTTCATCTTGTTTTATCACTTCAATGTGGAGCTCCATTCTTTTCTGCCATTGTGTTCATGCTTGTGTTTTTAGATTAAATAATATATTATATAATACATAAATACATTATATAATATAAAATGCTATTTTTTACATTTTAGTGAACCATTTAAAGACTGTGAAATTCTTTAAAAAGGATCTGTATGTAAGTGAAAAATTCATTTTGTGTTGCTTTTTAAAGGAAAAATATACAGACATACTGATGACTAAAAATACTCAGAATGAGACTGAAATAGGAACAAATATAAAAATTTATTAAAATAAAGCATATAAGCACTATACAGATATAAGTTTATTTACAATCAATTCTACTTATCTATTTATGAACTATAGGGTATTTATGGGAATGAGGGAGTGGGACAGGAATAGAGGGATAGATTAATAAGGGATGATTATTAAGGGATAAGGGATCTTAAGATAGGGTTAAGCCCTTCTTCAGTCCTGGGGTTCACTGTACAACCTGTAGGAAAAAAAAAGAGATTTTAAAAATATCACATTAATCTAAAATAGAAATAAAATTAATTCATACTCACGTATGGAGAGCCTGAGCAATGTAGGAAAAAGAAGTGAGAGAAAAGAAGAAATATGAAATGAAACAGAGGAAGAAAAGATGAAGAGGGCAAAGGGAAAGACATTGCTCAGAGCTTCTCCAAAATGTTCATCATCTGCTGGATGTTCTGCTGGACGAGAATCTGAACTATGGAGGCTAAGGCTGCTGGGTTGCTGTAGAGCTCCAGAGGCTGAGTGAACAGTACTTCAAAAAGCTGTGTAAGGTGATCCTATTGACAAATGACACACAGATTCAACATAGTGTCACTGAGTTTAAGGTACAATCCTGAGAATTTGTGTATCGTGGCATCAGAAGATATTGGAACACTTACAATAAGCACTTTGAAGTACAGCTCTGCTGCAGGCTCCCACACGTCTATATCCCACATGCTGATGAGCTGAAGCAGGCGCTCCAAGAATCCTCCCTTAAACTTTAGAAAAGAAAGACAACAGACTTCATTAATGCCATGTTTTATCAGGATTAAAAAATAAGGGAAAACAAAATGAGGTAAAATAGACCATGTTCTGAAACTTAAATCTCCTGATGAGACACTTACTAGCTGAGGTGTTGAGCCATTTTTAAAGAAGCCGAAGAGAATCAGCTCATAAAAAATATCCAGCAAGTTGTAGTGGTAGACCTGCACAGAGGAGTAAAGGTACAAAAAGAAATTAGCTTCACATATTGACGTTCAGTTTTCTATATTATCAAAATCTTTTCTGTTTAAACATCTGTCATTTCACACAGGCGTTTATTAGCTTACATCGGGCCCGGAGAGCTCTGCTTTAATCGAATCCTGATATGAAGGCGTCCTCAGGAATCGAATCAGGGCCTCGTATGCCAACTGCACACCAACTACATCCTGTTCAAACAAACAAAGAAAACCTCTGTAACTCACTTTGGCTATGACTGAGTAACTGAAAGGATGTTCATCACAAAAATCAAACAGTCTTTCATCATTCTAAAGTCACCTGGTTGTTAGCTGCTGCCAGTCGCATAACAATCCTTTTTCCCACCACGAACAAGAAGTCCTGGATGTGGATGCTGGCAAGCAAAGTCTGAATATAAGACAGCACACGATATACGTTAAAGCAGAGTGGACTTTACCTGTGCAATAACAGCAGCTGAAGAAAGGTTTTACTCACAGCGAACGCCTCACGGACAGCGGGCACCTTCAGGCCGATGTCAGTCACCCCTCTTTCTAAGAGATGGCAGCTAAGGAAGAAGAGATGTAAATGCTTAGTGTGTGTTAAACATACAATACACTATTACATCAATAAACAGTGAATAGGATCGTACCAAATAAAGGGCACCTCCATCTCCACCTCCTCCTCATTCTCCTGCTAGCCGAATTAAATCATTAAAACTCACACAGTAAATTTTACAGCATCCGAATCAGGGGAATAGCAACATATGTAGATACACATCAGATCTGAAACTCGGAATTACCTCAGAGTCGTTCTGGTCATACTCCCAGGTGGAGGTGTACAGCTGCCCATCTCCAGCCACATACAGGTAATCGCAGGTTACCGTTTTAACGGTTTTGTGCTGAATAAAAAAATATATTGTCACTTCAGACAAATAAAAGTACATCTGACAAAATTCCAAAAGTTACTAACTACAATATACACTTCATGACAGTGCAATAAATTTACCGTGTTATAATGTGGCACGATGAACGATGTCTCCACTCGGTTACAGGAGATGAACTCTGTAACCCTCCCAGATTCAGACTTAAAAGAACAATTTAAAGTGAACACAATTAGTCACTGCAATTAGCAAAAGTTTCCTAATGCCACAACGAATAATCCCTTACCTGTATGCCAGAGAAACAATCCTCTATGGTGGTGTGATAAAGGAATCCCTGCAAATGACAAATAGATGGAACTCAAGATCTATTTCACAAATGTGAGCATCTAATAATCATCAAGGTCAATTCTCTTCCTCAGAATAATCAAGTTTGTGATTACCAGGTGAGTCAAGCAGTGTGTCGTGGTGGTTTTAAACCAACACAGACGACTCTGTGGGCCCCTTATCATCCCCAAGAAGTAGGACTTTATGTCCACTGACTGGAAATAGAGAAACAAAACTAGACATCAGAACTTGTAAAGAAGGGTGTTTGTGTGTTTGTATCTCAGTTGCTGCACTGTAGAATACCTTAAACTGGGAGATGGAGGGGTCTGAAGAGAGGAACTGTATGTTTCGGTGGGCGCTGATCAGCTCACCAGCATCAAGTGGCTGTGAAAAGTAAAGCAGGAAGATCGTGAATGCTTCTAATCATAGCAGTTTCATACTAATATTCTATAGCTTTCCTTAAAGCTCTGGTTACCAGAAAAACAGGTGAAGGGTCTTGGTCTTCTTCAATAGGCAGCAGCTGAACAGTTGGCTCAACAACCTTAAAACACACAAACAAAATTAGTCACCGCAATTACCATAATTTTACAATGCCACAATGAATAGTCCCTTACCTGAATGCCAGTGAATCTCCCCTCATAGCTGGTATAATAAGGGAATCCCTGCAAATGACAATTAGATGAAATTCAAGATCCACATTTCAACAAAATGCTAAAAACCATGTCAATTTAAAAATGTCCATTCCCTTCACCAGAGTAATAAAGACTGTGATTACCTCTAGAGTCAAGCAGCGTGTCTCTGCGGCGTCAAAGCAGTAGAGCCGACTTTCTGGACCTCTTATTATTCCAACAATGTTTCTTCTAATGTCCACTGGCTAGAAATAGAGAAACAAAAGTAAACATTAGAACTTGTAAAGAAGGGTGTTTGTGTGTTTGTATCTCAGCTGCAGCACTGTAGAATACCCCAGACTGGGAGAGGGAGGAGTCTGCAGACACGCACTGGACATCGCGGCAGGCGTTGTTCGGCTCATCAGCATCAAGCGGCTGTGAAATGGAGAGCATGAAGATCATAAGTGCTTCTTATCAAATCAGATTCATACTAACATTCTTTACAGTAAACACAACCTTGTAAAATCTATTGATTGGTTTTAGTAAATAAATGAATGATTTGTTTACCAGAATG
Organism: Hemibagrus wyckioides; assembly: GCF_019097595.1. NCBI lineage: Eukaryota > Metazoa > Chordata > Actinopteri > Siluriformes > Bagridae > Hemibagrus > Hemibagrus wyckioides. The sequence goes on from NC_080716.1 coordinate 8,676,065, forward strand.
ACAGCTGAAGGTTCGTCCTGAGGTTCGGGGGGCAGCAGCTGCAGGTTTGGCTCAACGACCTTAACGTGCACACACACATACACACACACTTAGACAAAAGTGACCTACAGGTTTCAAATGAAGTTAAATATTACTATTTATCAGACACATACCTGGAGGACAGAGGGAGTACCTACTGATTCCCCCAGCACATCCACAGGCTCTGTAACAAAATCACTTTTATGGGACTCAGAATTCTGACTCTTCAATTACACAACATCAAACTTTCCTATTAATGCTTAATAACCTGTCAAGTTTGATAATTAGTTAACTTGTGAAGAAACAGACAAATTGTAGCAGTCAGATTGTGTAAATTCACTGTACATGTGAACTGATTAAACTCTCTAAAACCTCCTGCCCCTGTTCACCACCCAAATCTATACAAATATTATACTGTGTAATTATTAAAACTGAGTTCATCAAGCTAACTAGCTTTATACTCACTATGATATTGTGTAAATAAAATGATTAGTGAAGTTCTCTAGGTAGATAACATACACCTGTAACCAAGCCCTTTAGGAGAGCTGATTAATCAGTAGTCTAAACATGATTTAGTGTAAAACCAGTAGTCAGGGTTGTTAAAAGTCACTTTTTAATGGGGATGAATATTATATTGTAGAAATAAATGAAATTCTCGTTGTTCAAGCTCATCAACTCGGTTCAGGATTTTAGTGTCTTTAAACCAACAGCCAAGTTCGCTAGCAGCTTAACTAACATTAGGCTAAACATTATATTTATATTATATTTACCAATTAATTGTGTAATAATGACAACAAATAAACAGGTTCTCTAGAGCTTGAGAATATGATAAGTTGTAGATATGATTAGTCCAACTATTACAGTGTTAGTTAAATCGCTAAAAATCGGCTAAAGTCTGTTAGCGCGCTAGCTGGAGAATCACAAGGCTAAGCATGATTTAGTGTAAAACCAGTAGCCAGGGCTGTTAAAAGTGACCTACTAACAGGGTAAATAATTCATTGTAGAAATAAAATACATTCTTGAACCAAGTTTAAGGACTTTATTGTGTAATTTAAACCAGTAGCCAAGTTCGCTAGCACGATAACTAGCATGAGGCTAATTGTTAGCAGTAGATGAGGTCGCTTGTTAGCTACATAACATTAGACTGTAACACTGTACCTTGTACTGGATTCATTGTAAAATCAGTGAGACATTAAAGTCACGAGGTAGGATAAAGCTCCTCCTACCTTGAGGAAGCTCAGTGTGGTCAGGAGGAGCTCTTTCTGTCCGGAGGCTGCGGTAAATGAAGTATCCCGCACCGGCAGACAGAGTGACCAGACCCGCAGCACAGGCGATCTCACCCAGAGTCCAGTTCTTCAGTCCCTGAAGAAATCCTCGGATAGACATGGTGTGGTCAGAAGTCCTTCGTTGAAAGTCGCTGGTTGTAGAGTTGACTTGTAGAGTTGTAGATCTGTAGAGTTGTGGTGATGGAGACGATGTTTATCTGTTGCCACGCAGAAACTCAATGCAGGTTTTGACTCGAAACTACTCGATGAACGCGTCATCACCATGGAGACAGTTTAAATACAAATAAACCACTCTACAGCAGCGATGACGCAGATGACGTCAAAGATGAAGAGCTGCGACCCCACGTGCGGATTGGGGTCACGGAGATGATGACGATGATGTCGATTATTATTATTATTATTATTATTATTATTATTATTATTATTGGTTGTTGTTATCGTTATTAATGACTGTAATAAAAATGACTATTATGGTGTTCTTATTGTTAACACATACACTTTAATGCACTAATTTACTTTAATTACACTTATATATTAATATATACTTAATCCTTTAACAATTCACTTACTTAATAATAAACTTTACTTCTTTATTAGTTTATTTATTTTTTAATCTATTGGTTTCTATGTTTAAATGTTTACAACTTTAAATAAATATATTTCATTAGACAAATAATCTGCTTGTTTTTAATGATATTGATTAGTTTTGAAAACAGAATGTAAATGTAGATCTGTAGATACACATAGTTTTGTTAAAGGGTGAGTTTGAACGAGAAAAGAATAGATGAAGCTGAAAGTTGAGGTTATTTAATGCTTTGTGTCAAAACAATGAAAGGTGATATACAATTTAGTCCACATAGACTGTTGTTGCCCTAACTGTGTGAAGAGCTTTGTAAATGTGAACACAGTACTCATAAATGCGTCACTAAAAAATTCAACAATCCTTTTTCTCATTCTTTATTCGGCCCACAGCGAGGAAATTTGCATAGTTGCAGCGGTAAAGGTATAGCAGCTAAAGAAAAGGATAATATCAAGACAAGGTGACTTTTATAAATTGTAACTGATATTATAGATTTAAAAAGACAAACAGATAAATATATAAATATAAAATTTAAATATACAGAAGATAATAATAATAATAATAATAATAATAATAATAATAATAATATGGACTAGTAAAAGTACCTGAGTGATCTTTTGGTTGTTTATGATCTGCCACACCTACTCCGATCCAAGGTTGCTGTTTATTTGGTAATACCTCAAGCCCCACAGTTATGGAACAGCCTAACAAATAGTGTTCGGGATTCAGACACAGTCTCAATGTTTAAGTCTAGGCTAAAGACACATTTGTTTAGTGAAGCTTTCAATGTATAGTTTTTCTTAGGTAAAGGAGCAGATCTGGAAGATTCATGGTCATAGAGTGTTTGGTGTACTGGGATGTTTGGATGCTGTCATCTTACCACCCTCACAAGTCGCTCAGGTTTGCTGACTGTGAAGTGGTTGGATGCTTTATGTCCCAGGAAGCCTTCATGTCTGTCACCTTCTGGCTCTCCCTTTTAGTTATGCTGTCTTGGCTAGTCTTGCCGGAGTCCCGGCCTGCACTTTACACTTAATCTACATTGTCTTTAAACATCACATGATCACAAGCATACCTAATATATTTCTCTCTCCCTCTGTCTTTCTCCATCGAGCTCTATGTCCCACTCCAGAGCTCCCAGTGTTCTGAGTTTACAGTGTGATCACTGGCTCTACCCCTGATTGGAGTCTCAGTGCTTGGTGGTGCTCACTGACGCTGTGAATGGATCTGTGTGGACAGCCTGTGACTAGGAGACAGCTGTGGACAGAGCCACTTGGGGACTTTCACACTGTCACGGATGTGCCGTTAGATCTGTCAGCTTGCGACAGCAAGGAATTAATGTCTATAATGGGCTCAGTTACTACACTGACCTAATAGTTCCCCATGAGCTCTTGTTTGTTGTTGTAGAAAGAACATTAATCAGTTACAGTTACATTATTTACTTTCCAGTTTTACCCAAATGAGGATGGGATCCCTTCTGAGCCCAGTTCCTCTCAAGGTTTCTTCCTCATATCATCACACGTAGTTTTTCCTTGGCACCATAGCCACAGGCTTGCTCATTAGGGATAAAATAGAGATAAAATAGTAAGTTTAAACTTATAAATATATATATTTTTTCTTTCTCTGTTTCTCTACTTCTTTAAAGCTGCTTTGAGACAACGCCCATTGTTAAAAACACTATACAAATAAAATGAATTGAATAATAATAATAATAATAATAATAATAATAATAATAATAATAATAATAATAATAATAATAATAAATTGTAATCTTATATAGCAGAAATCCCATTGATGTTTTGTCCAGTTTGTGGAAGGGTCTGCTGGTAGCAGTGCTGGTTGTACAGTCTCACAGCAGCAGGAAGGTAAGACCTACGGTACTGCTCTCTCACACACTTGGGGTGAAGTAGTCTGCCACTTCTGGAGCTGCCCAGAGTCTCATGCATGAGGTGAGAGTCGTTCTCCAACATACATGATAGCTTGGCTATCATCCTCCTTTCTTCCACTGGATTGAGATTGCATCGTAGGACAGAGCTTTATCTTTACGATTTTATCCACTCTCTTCCTGTGTGCAGCAGAGATGCCACTGCCCCAGCAGAAAAAAAAAATAAAATGCCAGATGCTACCACAGAGTCAGTGTAAGGTTTTATACACTGTATAAAAAGACACATAACCTTTTTTTTCTCACTATCTGACATTAAATCAGACTTTCCTGTTGGGAAAGCCCAGATGATGATATCATGGCTTTGGAAGCTTCTGATGGGTTATTTGACATCATTTGAGTCAATTGGAGGTACACCTGTGGATGTATTATAAACACTCTGCTTCCTTGTGTGACATCGTGGAATAATCAAAAGAAAATCAGCAAAGATATCTGGAAGAGAATTGTGGACCTCCACAAGCCTGGTTCATCTTGCATACAATTTCCAGATGCCTGAAGGTGCTATATTCATCTGTTCAAACAATTATACACAAGTATAAACACCATAGGAATGTCCAGCCATCCTACTGCTCAGGAAGGAGACGGGTTCTGTGTCACAGAGATGAACGTGCTTTGGAGCAAAATGTGTGCATCAACCCCAGAACAAAAGCAAAACAACTAGTGAAGATGCTGGCTGTAGCTGGAAAGAGAGTGTCATTATCCACAGTGAAACGAGTCCTGTACCGACATGGGCTGAAAGGCCACTCCACAAGGAAGAAGCCATTACTCCAAAAGGAACATAAAAAAAGCCAGATTACAGTTTGCAAATGTACACAGGGACAGAGACCTTAATTTTTGGAGACATGTCCTGTGGTCTGATGAAACTAAATTTGAACTGTTTGGCCATAGTGATCATCGTTACATTTTGAGGGAAAGGGGGAAGCTTGCAAACCTGAGAACACCATCCCAGCTGTGAAGTACGAGAGTGGCAGCATCATGGTGTGGGGGTGTTTTGCTGCAGGAGGGACTGGTGCACTTCACAAAATAGATGACATTATGAGGAAAGAACATTATGTAGAAATATTGAAGTAACATCTCAAGCCATCAGCCAGGAAGTTAAAGCTTGGGTGCAAATGGGTCTTCCAAATGAACAATGACCCTAAGCATACTGCCAAATTAATTACAAAATGGCTGAAGGACAACTGTTTTGGAGTGGCCATCACAAAGCCCTGATCTCTATCCAATAGAAAATTTGTAGGGAGAGCTGAAAAGGCGGTACTGTCAGGAGGAATTGGCCAAAATTCCACTAAACTATTGTGAGAAGCTTGTGGAAGGATGCCCAAAACGTTTGACCCAAGTCATACAGTTTAAAGGTAATGCTACCAAATACTAAGGAAATGTATGTAAACCTCTGACTTTGAAGGAAGTAATAAAAAATATCTAAAAAATTCTCTCACTCATTATTCTGATATTTAACAAATAGAAATAATTTTAGAAATCCTAACTGACATAAAATGGGAAAAGTTTAGTCTGATTTAATGTCAGAAGGTGAGAAAAAGTGGTTATGTGTCTTTTTATACAGTGTATGTAAACTTCTGGTTCCAGCTGTAAAGCCACTAAATCATTCCTCACTATGTATGCTCACCCTAGAAAGAAATGGCATGCTTCAACACAGCTTACAAGAGGAAAAATACTCTGTCTGTTTTGGGGGTTCAGTGTTGAATCATTTTGTTGTGTTACACTCCACAGTGGTAGTTAATGGATGGTCATATGAAAGGTGACATTCAGGACTTTAATAATGTGTAGTTTTATTCATTTATATTTTATTTACTTAATTCTTGGGTTTAAATGTTATAATTTTATTGTAGCAGTTGTACAGTGTTTTACTATCAAAAACGTTTGAGATGTTTTGAATGTTTTATCTCTGTACCAGTGTTACTGTGGATAAGTGTGATTTATTTGCCCAGCAGGGGCTCAAACACCGCCCACTTCTCAGTGCACTGGACAGCAGCATCTAAACACAGAGTCATGATACTTTACACATTGAAAGCCAACAGTATTCTGACTAATTCTGGATCAGATTTGTGGGGGGAAATTAATTCATTTGTTTATATTAATTAAAAATGTTTGATAAGTCAAATGGAAGGAACGCCAGTATGATGATAAAAAGGAGTAAAGGGTTGTTTTGTGAAACCAAGTTAGTGTTGTGCGGTTCTACAATTAACACCAGCTTGTAGTTAGTGTAAGTGACCTTTCATCTGAGGGTTTCATCAGTTTTCAAGATTATTACACAGAAGCAGTCACCCACACTTTACACAGCATACAGATCAGAAGAGTGCATGTCAGAGTGAATTTACTGACCATCACGACTTTCTGTAGGAAAACTTTAAAAAGGTCTGTTTGCAGGTCTGAAACCGGAGACAGTGGCTGATTTCTGGAGAATGGTTTGAGAACACAAATCTGCCACCATAGTCATGCTGACTAACATACGGGAGAGAAAAGAGGTAAAATACATAAATATAACACACAGTTTGCTCTGGAAAAACTCGAAAGGGTTAAATGGTTTTGAATCTGCATGTGCTTTTAGGAATAATGCTGTCAGTACTGGCCAGAGCAGGGCTGCTGGCTGTACAGATGTGTCCTTGGAGGATGTAACAGTGCTGATCGACTGCACTATCCAGAATTTCTGTGTGCAATATGTAAGTCTGAAATAAACAAATGAACAGAAGAATAAAGAATGCAGAATTGCACATATATTCAATTCAGTTCAATTCAATTATATTTGTATAACACTTTTAACAATGAACAGTGTCTCAAAGCAGCTTTACAGAACATCGGAACAAAAAACATAGACGTTAGACAAAATCATCCCTAGTGAACAAGCCTATGGTGACAGTAGCAAGGAAAAATTGGTTTAAGGAAGAAACCTTGAGAGGAACCAGACTCAAAAGGGAACCCATCCTCATTTGGGTGACACCAGAGAGTGTGATTATAAATTATTCTAAACACCGAAGAGTGTGATTATGAACAATGTCATTTCTGCAGTTATGTACAGTCTACAGTGTGATGCAGATCCAGCATATGTAGAATGTTAGTGTGTGTATTTAGTGTGTAGGAGGTTGTTGTCGTCCTCTAAGTCCACATTGGGCTAGCAGCATTGCTTTGATATACACAAATCCTCACCAAGCAGAACCCAGCTGAAGCTGGTCCATCTCTGGGTGCCTCAGGATCCTTGAAGGATTGGCCTCTGTCTACTGAAGCTGGCACAATCTCCAGATACCTCAGGATGGGAATAAAAAAAGGAACAGGTGAAAAGGAATTAGCGTAGCTGCTGTTCATGATATTAGCAGCACTAGATGATAATGTGCATTTAATCAGATGTACTGGAGCACAAGGTTATGGGATGTATTATGTGTATGCCAGGCTAAGGAGATATGTCTTTAATCTACTTTTAAACTGGGAGACTGTGTCTGAGCCCTGAACACTGTCAGGAAGGCTATTCCAAAGTTTAAAAATGCTCTACCCCCTTTTGTAGACTTTGATATTCTGGAAACTACCAGAAGTCCAGAGTTTTGTGTTCTTAAAGAGCGCAGTGGATTGTAGCGTGTCAGAAGACTGGCTAGATACGTGGGAGCTAAACTATTTAGTAGTAGTAAAGTAAAGTAGTAGCACAAGTAGTGCTAGTTTGTAATCAAATCTAAACTTAACAGGTAGCCAGTGCAGGGATGGTAATACTGGGGTTATATGATCATATTTTCTTGATCTGGTAAGAACTCTGGCAGCTGCATTCTGGACTAACTGTAGCTTGTTTATTGAGGATGCAGGACAACCACCTAGTAATGCATGACAATAGTCCAGTCTGGAGGTCAGGAATGGATGAACTAGCTTTTCTGCATCAGATACATATAAATTGTTCCTAAGCTTGGCAATGTTTCTAAGGTATATACATTGGCTCATGGTGATGTGTGAGGAGTTTCATACGGGAACATACGGGAGAGAAAAGAGGTAAAATACATAAATATAGCACACAGTTTGTTCTGTGTGCAATATGTAAGTCTGAAATAAACAAATGAACAGAATAATTTAAAAAAATGAGGAATTGAACATATCTATCTATCTATCTATCTATCTATCTATCTATCTATCTATCTATCTATCTATCTATCTATCTATCTATCTATCCATCTATCTATCTATCTATCCATCTATCTATCTATCTATCTATCTATCTATCTATCTGTCTACTTACCTACTGTATCTAAATATCTATAGGCATGACACAGAATTTTGCTGTCTGGAATATTGCAATACAGAAAACTGACAAGATGACTTTCGCTTCTCTGAAGTGTATCACAATATTTTCATTTAAGGTTCATTAATGCAAGTGGGAACCTAACTGCCTCAAAGCTTAATAAAGCTAATCAGAAGCAAGCATCGTGGCACATTTGTCAAACACAAGACCTGAAATACACTACTCACAAAAAGTTAAGGATATCTGGCTTTTGGGTGAAATTTATGGAAAATGTAAAAAGTTTATGTAGTACACTACAGTGATATTATATCATGAAAGTAGGGCATTTAAGTAGAAGCATGCAATGGTGATTTCCTCATCCCAAACACTTTATTGAAACAAAAGCCAACAACAGTAGTGGGTATACCACAACAAAAAATGTCAATGTCTCAATAATTTGTCATGTGCCCTTGACCATCAATTACAGCTTAACAACAACATCTCATGCTGTTCACGAGTCGACTCACTGTCTGCTAAGGCATGGCATTCTACTCTTCTTGAAGGGCGGCCCTCAGGTCATTGAGGTTCTGGGGTGCAGGGTTACGAGCCTCTACACAGCGACTCAGATCTGGAGAAAGCGCAGGCCACTCCATTTGAGGTACCCCAGCCTCCAGCAGCCTTTCCCTAATTATGCGACCTCGATGAGCTGGAGCATTGTTGTCCATGAAGATGAAATTAGGCCTGTGTTGTTCATGCAGGGGCACAATGACTGGATTAATGATGTTATTCAGGTAGTATTGGCTTGTCACTGTACCATTCACAAGATGTAGGGCAGTTCTGTATTGAGTAGACACACCTGCCCAGACTGTAACACCACCACAACAGTGGCTGATGCATAGCGCTCTCCTTGACGTGTCCAACATTGTTGGAGGCCATCATTTCTGCTCAACATGAATCGACTTTCATCAGAGAACAGCACTGAAGTCCACTAGTCCCTCATCCAGCATAAATGCTCCCTGGCCCATGCAAGATGATGACACCTGTGCCTAGTGGTGTGGTCAGGTACCCTCACAGGTCATCTAGCACGCAGACCACGCTGATGTAAACGGTTTTGAATGGTCTGACATGACACTTGGGTGCCTCTCACCTCCCTTAAATGTGCCTGGAGTTGAGTGGCATTCATCATCTGGTTCCGCAGGGCACTGTTCACAATGAAGCGGTCATCAACGTGGGATGTGGCCAAAGAACGTCCACTTCTATGCCTTTCTGTGACTCTTCCAGTCTCTCTGTATCTCTTTCGCAACCTGCTGATGACACTCTGTGACACTCTAAGCTCAGTGGCCACTTCCCTCTGAGAACATCCTGTTTGAAGCCTCGCAATGGTGAGGTACTGTTGATCAATAGTTAGGTGTCGTCTTGGTCTCATGATGTCAAAATGTGAACTGCATGATGAAGAGGACTGTTTAAATACCAATTCTAATTGAACCAGAAAATGTATTGGTCGATTCATGGATCAAACACCAGTTGTGAATTTTGCCTTTAAGCACCTTGTTAGAACAGTTATGCAAAAAGTACTGAAACACTGAACAGTTGGACATGTGCATTCAAAAGTGTAGAGAAGGTCAAATTAAGTTCACCTGTAAAGGTTATAGTGCATTTTAGGTGCATCCTGAAATTTCACCCGTAAGTCGAATATCCTTAACTTTTTAAGATTAGCCGTCTTCTCTGGCTAACTTTAAGTTGGCGCCCCTTAGCGCCCCCCATTGTCCGACTGCCCGAGACTGTCCTGAGAGATTAGATTTTCCAGCTGATCTGTGAATGTCCGTGAATCCCCCAGGAGTAGCTGGATTTTGTAGCTGGGTATAAAGAAATCTAATCTAAATATAAAAAAAACAACAACAACCAAACAAACAAACAAAAAAAACAGCCTGAATGCTGTATCAGAAATCCAATGTAAAAGTTTTATTTAACAAAGTATTTTTCTTGATATGTTTCTCTGTTTGAAAAAGACCTGATGTCGTTGACCTTGGTCACAAAGACCTGCAAAAGGGGTGTTTAGACTTTTATTTCTACTCTATCTGTTTGCTTCTGTATAAAGTATGTGCTGATTTGTCTCTTTATTTTTCAGTGAATGCATTTATTTGACCAATCAGATTCCGAGTTTCCGCTAGCACGCGCTGTTCGGGTGTGCGCGCCTGCTGTCGGTCTTGGGCCATTAAACCGCTCGAGCCTCCGCTGCACCTGCGCAGACGCTGTCTGACCCCCGCAGTAGTGTAAAATATCGGTTATTCTTTTGCTAGATTGCGTTGTATTACCGAAAATGCAGACTAGTTTAGTGTATCTGTTTGTAGTGTGCGTGTTGGCGGTAGAGGCAAGCTCGCTGGGTCGCCCGGAGGAACCGTGTGTCGCCCCGCTTCAGTGGGAGGGCCGGACCGTCCAGTATGACCACAGCACCGGGAGAAACACACGCGCCGCTGTGGCGTACGACGCACTAAACCAACGCATACGAGTGTTAGAGCAGAAAACAGGACACACGCCTTGCAAGAAGTACGTAGCCGAATTTCGCCTTTTTTATACCTTATACCGCCTTTAGTACTTCTAAAGTGTATTGTTTACGTTTTATACAGACTAGATATTCTCATCAACTACAATAAAAATGCATAGCGGCATTATTCTTTTGTGATGTATAACATAAGACGTTTTATAATGTTTTATCATCATCACTTAAATGTCAGTTAATCAGTCGCCCCTTAATGTTAAAGTGGGTTATTTCGCAATCCAGAAAACGAAGTTTACAAGAAGCGTAATCCCATTTTGTGATGTAAAAGATTCGGCTCTTTGAGTCGGCTCCTTTAGGTGAACCAAAGCAGAAGAATCGTCATCCCATTTTGTGATGTAAAGGAGTCGGCTCTTTGAGTCGGCTCTTTTAGGTGAACCGAAGCTGGAAATTAGACTCCAATATATAAGACGTTTATTTTTTTTCATTAGCAGCATTTTTAAAAATTGTATGTATAATAAATAAATGCTGTCATCTCCAGTCTAACTTCAAAATACTTCAAACCTTCTATCAACATTTATACGGTTTGTTAGTGTGAATGTGATTGTGAGTCTTGTGTTTGACTCTTTGTGTGTGAAGCAGCATGACAGGGAGGATCCGAGCTCTGCTGCATGTGATAGTTATTATCATTGATCAGGACAAATGTTGTGAATAACGTACAGACACAGCAAGCACAACAGGATTAAAGCAAGGATGTTTACTCTATTTGTAAATGTATTTATCACTTTAAAATATTCAGTGTAAAGTAATGCTATTTTGTTTCAGAGGGTGAAAGTAAGATTTTCTTTGATAACATAACTCTTAGGCCCTAAGAGTATTTTAGTCACATTAACACTTAACATCATAATGTAGTAATAATCGTGAAATGCTTATTTAATTAAGGGTATAATGCAGTAGGAATGCAGAAACAAGGAATAAACTATAAAAGATTTTCCTTAATATGAAAGACAAATGATGCTTTTGGGTTGTTCACAACCACACCCTTGAGTATGGCTTAGAACAATTATGCGATTGAACAGTGATTGGATTTTATAAAATAAAAACAAAACAAAACAAAAAAACATTAGGAATTACATTTACCTTAGACATGAACTCAACATTTTGTAGTTTTTTCCCAGTAATTTTACATTTTTCTCTGCTTTTCTGTCTGGATTTTCTCTATACTAAAATCAGAACTGTGTACCAACATAGAGACATCTGTACAGAGCTTGTATTTAACGTAAGCCTGTTCCTGAATTATGTAGCTAACATTGTCGCTCTTTCTATAGGTTCTTTGAATACATCTACTTGTATAAGGGTGGTGTGTATTTCCAGATTGAACAAATCACCAAAGCATGTGCTAAGCTTAATTTGACTGAGGCCTGGGATCCATATGACATCCCAATGAACTCCACATATGAGGATCAGTATTTCATTGGTGGGCCGGGAGACATGATTGAGGTTCAAGAGTGGTCTGACCGAAAGCATGCTCGCAAAGGTTAGTCCGTCATAATCAAAGGTATTTCTTTGTCCATACATTCATCCAGTAGACTTTGTTATTGATCCAAATAGCATCAGAGTCACAGAAAGGTCAAATGATTGAAATAATTTATCAGTAGCCTTCTTTCTGATCAATGTATTCTGTACTACAGGGATATTTGAGGCTCTACATTGAGACATACAAACTAGTAACATAAAGCCTTGTCAGCACTGGCCAACTTTTTAAAGGACAATGTCATTCTTCTGACTGATATTGACATAGAAGGGTCACACAAGGTATATGTCTTTAAATATTACTACACTGCATACATTTGTGTTTGCTTCGCAGATGAGACCTGGGTGGGAGTTTACACCTTGAAAGACTGCTACCCTGTGCATGAGACATACACCAAGAACAGCAGCGTGACCACCACCACTCGCTTTTTTGACCTGGAACTAGGCATCAGTGACCCTGAAGTGTTCACGCCACCCAGCTCCTGCATGTCGGCTCTGCCTGAACGTATGACCTCTGACTGCTGAGCCTTTTATTCTTAATCAATGCAGTCTGCTCAGATGGAGGATTGGCAAATAGTAGGTTTTCTAGGTGGATAACTGCTTGTTGAACTAATATGTCACTGAGACAGAATGAAGTGTAGGTTTATCTACGAGGAAAGCACAGAAGTATCTTTATGCACCAAGGACCTCATATTCAAAGATTGAATAAGTGGGTATATATATCGTTTTAGTTCTCCAACATTTATTTACATTTATTAATGTGCACAAAATAAATTGTGCCCCAGATTTTAACAGGAATACATTCTAAACCAAATGCAGTGCATGTGTAGGCAACCATATTTTACTTCAACGTAACCCAAGCTGATTTCCGCATTCAGTCCCCACATCTAACAGCTAACAGTAAAAAAAAAAAGAAGGAATCATGCACATTAACTGTAACACATCTAATGTGAATAGCTCTTTGAAATATATATCTTTTTTTGGCTATTTGTTCATCTGACTGAAACCCATTACTGACTTGCTTTGATTCATGTAACTTATGTTACATATGTAATATGGCTGCTTTAATTTATTCAAATAATTTATGCTATGAATCCATGACCCAAGACAATAATAATAAAATGTTACTAGAAGAATTATACACGTGTCTCTGTCTGTGTGGAAGCAAGAAAAGAGACATAAAGATATGATTGTTAAAATCCATTTAATTACTATTGAAGAATTAAATTCAAACACGACTGAATTCAAATAACTGTTATTATATGACTTTCCAGAACCTCATTGAAATTCAAAGTAGTCTTTCAGTCTTCTAAGTCTTATTTCAGACATTTACATTTATTTCCAGTAAAGCAGGTTCCTACATCAGCAGTGACTAATGACATTCTTGCTGGTGCAGGATGACATAATAGCTGACATAACAACTATGACATAATAACTACATAGCCTCAAGTCAAGGGATCACACAAGGCTTTCAACTTGTATAAATGCTTTTTTTTTAGATGTACTTTAGTTCAACTGTTTGATACAGTAGCTGTATTTATAAACCATGGGCTGCCATGTTGCAGCGAAATAGCCAGCTCAACTACATCTGAAAATCCATTTTGAAGTCACCAAAATAGGATATGTGGTAAACATTTTCCCCCCACAGACTTTGCATGAGATCCAGATCACCTTAGTGACACATTTCTGATAATCCCACTTTTCCTCTCACAATCTTTGTGATATATCTTAAAGTAGAAATTCTCCTGTACGTCAGTGCACTTTATTAATACTCTCAATAATTTGCTATAAAACAAGATCTTGGTGGCTGCTGAGAATTTGAAACTACATCTGACAACCCTGTTACCTGTCCATGGCTCCTGCCTTGAGCATGGAACAGTGTCATTTCTTCAGAAGTGAGCCTTTATTAGCACTTGCTGTAGTTTCTATTTTTGGCCATTAAGTGCAATAACAGCTCTATGAAAGGTGAGCAAAACACTGAAACTTCAGCTTATCTGTTGACTAGCAATTCTTTCCCCTTGTCACTCAAAAGAAGTAATTATTTCAATGAATTACAAGTGTATTGAGGTATAAATGAGGACCTTATGAAGATTTGCTGAAAATGAGATACACTTTTGGGACACCCTTCTAAATCATAGAATTCAGGTATTTGTTGTTGTTTTTTTCAGGAGTTGGGTTTGGCCCTTTAGTTCAAGTGAAAGGAACTCTTAATGCTTCAGCATACCAAGACATTTTGGACAATTTCATTGCTCCCAATTTTGTGGGAACAGTTTGGGGATGACCCCTTCCTGTTCCAACATGACTGTGCACCAGTGCACAAAGCAAGGTCCATAAAGACATGGATGAGAGAGTTTGGTGTGGAGGAAATTGACTGGTCTGCACAGAATCCTGACCTCAACCCGATAGAACACCTTTGGGATGAATTAGAGCAGAGACTGCGAGCCAGACCTTCTCGTCCAACATCAGTGCCTGACCTCACAAATGCACTTCTAGAGGAATGGTCATTCCCATAAACACTCTCCTAAACCTTGTGAAAAGTCTTCCCAGTAGAGTTGAAGCTGTTATAGCTGCAAAGGGGAAGCCAACTCCATATTAAATTCATGTGCATGTAAAGGCAGATGTCCCAAAACTTTTGCCAATATAGTGTATATCATGGGCCTATTCTCTACCTGCCTCTGTGGTCAAATTGACACTGATGAAAAATTATATAAATTCATTTTTCATATATATATATATATATATATATATATATATATATATATATATATATATATATATATATAATATATGTATACATTGGTCATATTAGTGATTAGTGATCATATGTAGCTTGCAAAATTCCCATTAAACCATTAAACAATGAACCCTGTTGAGTGTCCGAGCCTGAGTGTGTAAACCATGTAAGGATGAAATAATGCAGTGACTAATGTTTTGTTAAACAAACAAGCAAAATAAATTTTAACCAAGCCATTGTTCTCTCACATTATAGACCAAATCAGACTCTGAACTCTAAAGTAACTTACATTTATATTCTTTAGGACAAAGACATTGAAAAAAAAAAGTCCTCCACATGTACAGTAACTTTTGGACCGAGAACTACACTTCCCACAATTCCCAGTTCAAAATACGGCTACGTAACTTCCTGCTCACGTTCCCGACGCAGGCGAAAGAAGTTTCAATTTGGCGCTGATTGCGGAACTGTAGTTTGTAGCCTAAA
This sequence comes from Hemibagrus wyckioides, assembly GCF_019097595.1. Lineage (NCBI taxonomy): Eukaryota > Metazoa > Chordata > Actinopteri > Siluriformes > Bagridae > Hemibagrus > Hemibagrus wyckioides. Next base: position 8,691,345 of record NC_080716.1, read on the forward strand.
CCTGCCTTCAGCCGCTGTATTAGAAACTAAGAACTGGCGTGAGATCAGCAGAAAACCGCCTCGGCGAACCGACGGCGTGACGGCGCGGCCCAGCCTAGACTAACAAGAATATTTACATTATTTTTTTTATATCAACCCTGAGCTGTTCACTAGTCAGTTAAGCTGAATGTTTGGAGTGTGAGCTGGTTGAACAGCCACCCGGTAGTGTAAGGTAAGTAAACACACGCAGCTCGCATCAGTACAGAGCACTTACTGATATGGCGAGGTTTAGCTAGATAACAATTAGATGACTATCTGGCCAGTCTCGGCTCGTTATTCAGCATCTTTTCATTCTAATTAGCTGTATTTGTCGTGATGTGAATGAGTTACGCTCATTAAAAACAAGATCAATCAAAAACAGTGGAAGTAAACTCTTCACCCGAGTCTGCCTGCTAGTCTCTGAGTGTAACATTTGCCTGTGATCACGTATTTCTTATTGAGAATGTGTATTAAGGAAGAACAACAATTAGCTAACGTTCACCAAAAGCAGAAGAATGGGGAAAAAACTGTGTTTATTTTCTATTCGTTTTATTTACTTAAATTGTTCTTAAATCGTTAAATTGTACACTGCGACATTTAGGACACTAGCCCCCAAACTGTTTAATATACTCCACAGTGCTAACTACAAAGACTTCCTCTGTTTTTGTTGTGGTTTTCATCTGATTCACACGCTGTCACTTTTGCTATCTGAACACTTTTATGAAACTATCTGCTATTACTGATGTTAAAACCCTTTCTCCTTTATTACTGCTACCTTATTATTGGATGCTTTGTCCATAAAAGTATACCTTGCGCATTTTGATACTACTGTCTTGTGATTAGGGAATTCCTCCAGCTGCGCATGCGCAGAAGTGCTACCATTGACCGGACGTCCTGATGGATAATAACTAGTGCCATTTATATATATATATGTGTATATATATATATGTATATATATATGTATATGTATATGTATGTATATATATATATGTATGTATGTTTATATTTATATATATATATATATATATATATATATATATATATATATATATATATATATATATATATATATATATTAAAACACACGTTTTAAAAATAAGCAAAAACCTCTACGGCATTGCTAAGCAATTTTAATATCTCCCCAGTAGTGTCTGCTAGCTGCATATTATTGTACTCACTAGTGTAAAGTGTTTTCATACAAGTCCCTGCAGGATGTGTCACTTCACTTTGTGTCATGTGAACAGACTTGCTGTGTTAATTTTATGGTGAGGAAGTGCCTACGATCTTCTAGAGCTGAACCAATTTTTGTAAATTATGTTTTGAAACAGGTTTTGGTTCCAAAGAAGTGAAATTGTAACACTACAGCATACAAAGACATCCTGTTATGTGGTACTTCCAACTTTGTGGCAAGAGTATGAGGAAGAAATACATATGGGTTTGATGGTTAGATTTACACAAAGGTTTGCTTGCATAGTATATCTATGTGTTCGTTGCATCGGTTTCATCAGTTCTGGTCTGTCCTCTTTTTTTCCTGACCTCTTTTTTTTTCTCCTTGTCAGGTTAAAGAGCAACTAAGCTGCAAGCCAACTAGCTCACTGTCACTGAACAAGATAGTGACAGCTAGGTATCTAGAATAAACAAATACAAATAATCTAACGTATACTGATCTGGCATAACATTATGGCCAGAACATTATGTGAATAACACTGATTATCTCCTCATCACGACACCTGTTAGTGGGTGGGATATATTAGGCAGCAAGTGAACATTTTGTCCTCAAAGTTGATGTGTGCAAGCGTAAGGATTTGGGCGAGTTTGACAAAGGGCCAGATTGTGATGGCTAGATGATGTGATGGAGTGTTCCCGGTCTGCAGTGGTCAGTATCTATCAAAAGTATCCTTTACGTCCTGTTAGTCCTTTAAGTCCTGTAAGTATCCTTTAAGTTCTTTGGGTGGCACAGATATTTTGTACAACTGCAAACAAGGAAGTTTTCCCTGCCAAGCGTATCTTGCCACTGTAGGAACAGCTGCATGTGATCCTGGCCACAGATATTTTGTTTGTTTATGTCAGTCATGTACATGTCCATTTCAGTGCTTGGCAGTCAGTTATGAGGTTAAAGGTGGTTCCCCTTTGTGAGATCTCCTAATCATCATATGGAGAAGCAGTTCTCCCATGAGAACACAGTGTACTTGAATCTGTGTCTAATCAAGCAAGTAGGACCCAATAAATCTGTCAGTGCTTTCCATATTTTTTGTTGTCAATACTAATAGGAGAGGAGGCCTGGTCTGTCTGAAATTTACCTGCATCTCTATTGTTTTGGAGTGTTTAATGTGTTAAGTTTTTATGGTTCAGTTTTCAACATACAGCAAATGGCATTCATTAAGCCCCTGTATTTTTCCTCGTTTCCTCATCATTTGCCTGAATGATCATCTACAGCCCATGTGATATAATTTTTGCAGATAATTTTTCAGTTTTATGCTGTATCTAAAGTGGGAGATGTAAGTAACGGGAAAACATGAAGGGAGTCAGCATTGTTCAGTATCCAGGATATGGACATACATAAATAATGGATGTGTTTCTCCCTCAAGCACACAGGCAGTGTGGTATTACATGCGCTAGAGAAGTGGAAAAAAACCTTAATTCTTACAGTTCTGCCTGTTTTTTTCCAGGTATAAGCACAACCTGTTCTGTAGGTACACCAATCAGGCATAACATTACGAGCACTGACAGGTGAAGTGAATAAGACTGATGATCTCCTCATCATGGCACCTGTTAGTGGGTGGGATATATTAGGCAGCAAGTGAATATTTTGTCCTCAAAGTTGATGTGTTAGAAACAGGAAAAATGGGCAAGTGTAAGGATTTGCATGAGTTTGACAAGGGCCAAATTGTGATGGCTAGAAGAGTGGATCAGAGCATTTCCAAAACTGCAGCTCTTGTGGGGTGTTCCCGCTCTGCAGTGGTGAACCTGTGACAGGGTCATGGGCGGCCAAGGCTCATTGATGCACGTGGGGAGCGAAGGATGGTCCACGTGATCTGATCCAACAGATTTGTTGCTCAAATTGCTGAAGAAGTTAATGCTTAGAAAGGTGTCAGAATACACAGTGCATGACGGTTCAGGGCTGTTTTGGCATCAAAAGGGGGACCAACACACTATTAGGCAGGTGGTCATAATGTTGTGCTTGGTCAGTGTAGATAAGTATGTTATTCACACCAGTTTGATCCTCTCAGGCAAACTGAAGCAGGTCTTGTGTAGATTTGACCAGAGAATGACCCAGTATCAGCCTGTCCATTGTGTGTTAAGTCAGTGCCACTAATAAAGGAAATCATTGATGAAATATCACATAATGATAGAACTTGTAAATGAAAATGATTCATACAAAGGCCATAAATAAGTCTGTTGCAGTTTTCACTGTAAATTCAGTGTTCAGGAATAACATGTTCATTGATTGTCAGAGCCAGTACACATATGTGACTATGTCTACTTCTTCAACCCAAAAGATACTGCAAACAAGGAAGTTTCCCCTGCTAAGTGTATCTTGCCACTGTAGGAACAGCTGCATATGATCCTGGCCATTTCCTGAAACAGCACTGCCTCAGCGATTTTTAAATGTTTTTGCTTTTCCTGTTTGTGTTTTAGCTTGATCAGACATGGCTGTTAGATGCAGCTTTCTTGCCTGATGATAGAAAGTGGTGGGTGTGGCCTGGAGTGAGTGACAGGTCATGGACAGTCTGTGCAACAGCGTGGACTCGAGAGCCACAGCAAGGGGTGTGGGCTCTGTCAACTCCACCCCTTTGTCTGCCCGCATTGATTCCTATGAAGGTGTGGAAAAGAAGTGCATCTCTGATCTCCGAAGAACCTTCTGCCTGTTTGTGACCTTTGACCTTCTCTTCATCACTCTGCTCTGGATCATTGAGCTCAATGTAGGTTTGAATTTTGCACATGATGAAAGCCTAAACTAGTTCCAGAGCCACCATATGACTAAAAGTCACTAAATCAGAGCTTGTTGGTGTGTTTCTATAGTTAGGGCTACACCAGTTAGGTGCTTCGTTGCTAGCAGCATCACTTCATTAACAAGGAAAAGAAAAAACTCTTGGTTCTGTGACAGAAATGCACAACATGACAAATTTACAGCTGTTTTTACAGCATAGAAAAATCATATAACTGTAATGTAATATATGTTAAATTTAGTGTAATGAATTACGTCAGATTAATGTAATGCATTATAATTAAACAGTACTTAACCTGTATCTTCATGATTTTATGAATTGTGCTGCTACCACACAATTGGCTGATTAAATAACTCTAGGTGGACATGTGTTCCTATTAAAGTTAACGGTGAGTGTATGTGTAATTTCCTCTTTGTGCTCTTTGCTTCAGGTCAGTGGAGGAATAGAGGAACAGCTAAAAAAGGAGGTGTTACAATATGACTACCACAATTCCTTTTTTGACATTTTTGTAAGTAATGGTTTATTTTCTTAGCCATTTTCTTCAATCTGAATTCTAACTTTAATCTGAGATAGTGTTGCTGATGGAGGTTTCATAATTATAATTATTAGATATGTTGGCATATTCAGAGTCAATCTGGCAGCGAGTCTTCAGTGTTTTCTCACTTGTTTCCTTTTTTTTTTTTTTTTTAAATATTGTTTATTTAGAGAAACAAAATGCAATAAAAAGTTAAATCTATTTTTTGTTTTTACAGTTTTACAGTATTGCAAGAGAACAGTTCCACAGAGTGTACAGTTTATAGCCTATATTGTATACTTCTAAAACACATCTGGTTATCATTCTTTTCTTCCTCTTCAGATACTGGCTGTGTTCCGTTTTGCCGCCTTGATCCTGGCGTATGCAGTTTGTAGACTGCGCCACTGGTGGGCCATCGCGGTACGTCCACTTCCACAGGGGTTAATGTTCCGCATATTGACACAAGGGGGTATTAGTGGTCTGTCTTTCTTTGCTGCAGAGTTTTGTAAAAAAAAAAAAAGTCACCTGATTTTCAGCACTAGTCTCTTATTAAGCTTTGAACACCATCACTAGGATATAATAATAAAAAAGAGCTAGTGCATTGCAAACAATGAATCATTTAAGACCAGTGTTACTCATAAATGATGTCTTTTTTTTCTTTACAGATAACAACGGCGATCACCAGTGGTTTCTTAATTGCGAAAGTAATTATATCAAAGGTACATTTACTCTTTTCACTAGTAGATATACACCGATCTGGCATTACATTATGACCACATGCCTAATATTGTGTTGCTCCCCCTTTTGCTGCCAAAACAGTCCTGACCTGTTGAGGCATGGACTCCATTAGATCCCTCAAAATGTGCTGTGGTATCTGGTACCAAGATGTTAGCAGCAGATCCATTACATCCTGGTTAGCATAGATCCATTAAGTCCAGGACTTAAAGGATACTTACAGGACTTATAGGACTTAAAGGATACTTTTGATAGATACTGACCACTGCAGACCGGGAACACCCCACAAGAGCTGCAGTTTTGGAGATACTCTGAGTCATCTAGCCATCACAATTTGGCCCTTGTCAAACTCGTGCAAATCCTTACTCTTGCCCATTTTTCCTGCTTCTAACACATCAACTTTGAGGACAAAATGTTCACTTGCTGCCTAATATATCCCACCCACTAACAGGTGCCATGATGAAGAGAATAAGACTGATTATCTCATCTGTCACTGCTCATAATGTTATGCCTGATCAAAGCTAAAGCTATCACACAACACTGCTAACAGTCAAAATGCCTGCACAGTAGTAATATCTATAAAAGCATTAGAACACCTTCCTGTGAATAGATTATAAATTTCTATGACTGATTAATGAACTGCATCACAAACTGTAAAACTATGCATAATTATTTTTTAAAATTCTGGCTCTTAATGCTTCTTATCTTTGTCTAGCTTCTCTCTCAGGGCGCATTTGGCTACCTGCTTCCCATCACCTCATTTATCCTGGTGTGGCTAGAGACGTGGCTTTTAGACTTCAAAGTGCTGCCACAGGAAGCCATTGACGAAAACAGTAAGTTTGTTCTGTTAGATTACAAACAGTGTTTGTACTGTCACTGATGATGATCTATTTTTTCAATGTTAATGTTATTATTATTATTATTATTATTATTATTATTATTTTTAAAAATCAAAACATTAACAATTGCACCCTTATGTAACAGGGTATCTAACAATACAGAGTATCTCAGAGAGAGCTCCACTCATGGTGCCCGGGCCTCTCTCAGATGGACAGTTCTACTCACCACCGGAGTCTGTTGCAGGTGAGAGATCATTACCTACCAGGAAGCATGATGTGTATCGTAAACCTATAATAAGGAAAGGGCTCTGTTTTTTAAAAATAAGATTAAGATAATGCCATTAACTGCTTTTAAGATGATCAGAAAGTAAAACTGTGTGACTGTTGAACCACAGAGTTCTTTTCCATATATATATATATGAGATAACATAAGAGCCCAGGTGCACTATCGTTTATTCAGACACACTAAACAAATGAACTTAAACCACATGGTGCAACAGAATAAAACCTTAGCCTTGTGAGAGTTTCAAACTCAGTTATTTTATACGTAAAATATTTTTATACGTAAAATATTTTATACGTATATTATTTTACACGTAACAGGTGATTCAGTTTTTCCAGTAACACCATACTTTCTCATATCACAGCAGTTTGCTGATTATATTTTAATTTATTAATAAACAACACAGTGCTTTTTAGCCATCCATAGTTGCATGTAATGTTGTGAAAGTTCCTGTCATTGCTGCTATGCATCATATTTTGTTCTAGACGTTACTTACACTGTTAAAGTGCGGAAACTTGAGCTTCTTGCCATCAATGTTAAATAAGCATCTATTTAGAAAGAATTAAATGTTGACATTTTTCTTTGATAAATAGCAACACCTTCTAAAAATCCTTTTATTATAAGGCTTAGTTTAGGTTGTCTGCCTTCCAGGTCCCTGTGAATGAGTTTTTACTATAGAAATTATAACAAACATTCATCTCTAGCTGTAGTATAACATACAGGGGTTTTGAAAATTTTTAGGGACACAACAGTCAGACACAAAAGGCATGAAGACCGTCGAATTACACTATCATTGGGTATCATTGATTTTGAAAAATACATTGATTAACCATCTGACCATACACCACCATCTATCTGTGCAACTGTGGCACTGGAACATCTCTGTGTTACAGTAGAGATGTCCAATTACCAAGCAGCAGTGTGGAATAAAAATGCACTACAAAATACCCATGCCAAAATAAACTGTCTGAAAGCAATTCGTATTTTCCTTGTGTTTTTGTGACATAAATCTGTTTGGACCTTTCAGATTCTGAAGAAGATCTTGATGACAAGCATGACCTTGAGAAACCCATCGTCTAGCAGGTGTTCCCAGGTGCACATGTAATGGAATGTCCAGTAAGGCATCATGTAAAGGCTGTGAGTGTATCTGGGTTGCTCAGGAGTAATCAGTACTGTGTCAGCACTAAGGTCTCAGCTCGTGTCCCTACCTTGAGCTGCATTTTAATTTCCGTGGTTAATCTTCCAAGTGATTTTGACAGCCACTCTGGTCTCACCGTTGTCAGCATTATGGTCTTCAGCCTTACTGTCAGATTCCCAGAGAAGCATATTCTCAGTCAGGGGTTCTCAGCTGTAACCTATTTACAGAGAACAATTCATTGAGCATCATGTTCAACTACTTTACCAGACAAAATGGTGTTTCCACATTGCTTTTTGATTTGTTCTTGAACAAATATCACTCTGTTTATAATGAACAGATGTTCAGTTTTGCTTTTGAGTCATGCACTTTTATAGTTTCTTGATCCACTTTTGTTTAAGGCTCTACAGTAGCAAATGGCTGCAAGTGTGACTTCCTAATGAGGGCTGTTGACGCTTCTTGACGCTTTTTGTGTTTATATTATATTTAGATCACTCAAAAATCCGAAATATATAAACGTCCATTAACTGTGGCTGTGGCTGCAGAACCACAGATTATTGGGGTGTTCGGAATCATATTTATTTACCTCGTACTTCATACTGTTTTATTCTATCACCATTTTAACATATTTGCCGTCAGTCCTTGTAAATAACATAGACCTTAAAATGTTAAAGGTAATTACATTTTTTTTACCTGTAACATGTTAGGGACAGTTTGCTTACCCACAAACTAACAAGCACCATGAAGGGCTCTCTTGATTCTGCATGATCATAAACTGTTTACTACATTTGTGTGGAACGATCATTTGTTCACATGCATGTTGTCTGGCAGTAGACATTAGCAAAAAATCACGCGTGCATTTGTTCACAAGAAACTTTTTAGTTGGTTGATTTTTTGAGTTAATACTTTAGGCAAGATCTTTTGTAAGTGAGGGAAATCATTCTGTGCCATTCAGGGTTTTTTTTTTTCATGTTAAATGTAACATCATTTGTTTTAATTAAAGTTTCTGTTTATGTCAGACTATTTTGAGTCATGTTGTTTGATTTAAGAATAATAATATAATGGGCCCAGGATATTAATGAAATATTCTCTTTATAATCAAATTAAATTAATTAACAGATCAAATTAACATAACAGATCAAATTAATTAATATATATATATGTATGTATGTGTATATATATATATATATATATATATATATATATATATATATATATATATATATATATATATATATATATATATATATATATATATATATATATATATTTTGTACTTTCAAACATTACACCAATAAAACACACACATACACACACCCTGCAGCAGCTGATAATTTCTCAGCTCAGCAGAAATGTGGTGAAGCTGCTGCATGAGCTTTTATTTTCCACTAAGCACTCTCAGTTGCAGTGTATGAAAAAACAACCCACACTTTCCACCCACAGCTGTTTTTGTCCTTTAGTTCTAACAAAATGTAGAATGAGCTTTTTTAAATAATAGTATGTTGTCTCAGAAATATTTGTCCAAATTATTGGTACCCTTGGGAATATTTAAATAAATTCAAGCAATTTCATTTACTTGCAGCCAAAGAAACTCTTGTTGCCTTTAACCATATGAAAATCTGGGTAAAATCTCATTACCCATTACTAAAAACTAGACGTTCAGTACAAGAGACAGATGGATCTTTATCTACACATCAGGTATATATACACTATATTGCCAAACGTTTTGGGACACCCCTCCAAATCATTGAATTCAGGTGTTGTTTTTCAGGGGTTGGGTTTGGCCCCTTAATTCCAGTGAAAGGAACTCTTAATGCTTCAGCATACCAAGACATTTTGAACAATTTCATGCTCCCAACTTTGCGGGAACAGTTTGGGGATGACCCCTTCCTGTTCCAACATGACTGTACACCAGTGCACAAAGCAAGGTCCATAAAGACATGGATGAGTGAGTTTGGTGTGGAGGAAATTGACTGGTCTGCACAGAGTCCTGACAGAGTCCAACCTGATAGAACACCTTTGGGATGAATTAGAGCAAAGACTGTGAGCCAGACCTTCTCGTCCAACAGTGCCTGACCTCACAAATGCACTTCTAGTGGAGTGGTCAAAAATTCCCATAAACCTTGGGGAAAGAGTTGAAGCTGTTATAGCTGCATAGGGGAGGCCAACTCCATATTACATTCATGTGTATGTAAAGGCAGACGTCCCAGTTTTGGTCTGGCTCACAGTCTCCGCTCTAATTCATCCTAAATGTGTTCTATATAAACCACATACAAGATTTTTCTTGCTTGCCTCATACCATACCAATAAAACGTTTCATGAAGTCTATTGTTTTTACTTTTTATGAGAGCACTAACTTGTCATTGTCTATGAAAGGTGGCTTAGTTGTAACAGTATCTGCAATATGGAGGTTATACTTAAGCCTTCCTTGCTTACACTTACTGTGAATTGGTCACATTTTACAAAACTCTACTCTGTTGCAGGCAAGAAGATGTTGATTTAAGTAAAATAAGGTTAGATTTAATAATTGAAGCACAGCCCATTAACCAAAAACATCTAAAAAGTGTCAGATGTCTGAAAACATTTTTGATATGTGTTTCTTGAGAACACAGGTGACTTCTTCTGGACCCACTAGGGCCAATGCTAGCAAATATAGCAATGTGGCCAGAAGTACATGCTGCTTGACCTTGTGTATTAACATAAGAAGTCAATTCCACAGTTTCGTTCTCCATGCAGCATATTTACATACAGAAACGCTATGTGATTGAGTACATCAGTGTTACTTGAGCTTTAACTTGCACCACAAAGCTGCACAAAAGTATCTCTGAGTAAGTCTGAATCTTAAAGAGCTACAGAATTCTGCATGTGTGTTAAATGCAAAGATTTGTGTAACTGGGTCGAGTGATACTGAAACCCTCTATCAGTATCATCTCTCAGTGATGTAGTTACAGTGGGGAGAAACTTCAGACCTGTGTTTACTAGAAATGCCAGATTATCAAGAAAGTTCATTTTATACGCAAGAAACTCTTTTATGGACAAGACTCTATGATCTATTATCTTTATTTATTTATATAAACATTATTTTAATAAGCTAATCTCAAACAGGCATTTCTTATTGTATCAATAGTAGAGAAAAAAAGACTACTAAAATAAAAATGCACAGAAAAAGGGAAGTATAACAGTTTAACAGTGAACGCATAAAGACAGATGTCTATTTGAAATACAGATTATTAAAATCACTGAAGTTTTCAGTACTCAATAAAAAAGAGGATATAAAGCAGGTACTAATACAAATTCTACTCCAAAGCAAATTAATGGAAATCATGGGCGTCTTGGTTGTTTTGGCTTATGGACTGTTCGTTTAGCTTTTCTCTTGACCATCTCCTTGTTCACCTGGTTTGTCTTGGACAGCAAGACGGACAGGATGCAGAAATAAAGCACATTCTTCACCAGCAGTATCACATACGACATACTGAACAGGTAGAGATTGTGACTGAGCTCAAATGCTATACAAGAAAGACAAAAAGAAAATCAAACTTAAAATCAAAAATTATTCCTCTCTTTGCATTAAAGCATTTACAT